>NC_133660.1:24775410-24934317 GCF_037893015.1 Macrotis lagotis
ATGTCATGGAACACTATTGTTCTATTAGAAACCAGGAGGGATGGGATTTCAGGGAAACCTGGAGGGATTTGCATGAACTGATGCTGAGTGAGATGAGCAGAACCAGAAAAACACTGTACACCCTAACAGCAACATGGGAGTGATGTTCAACCTTGAAGGACTTACTCATTCCATCAGTGCAACAATCGGGAACAATTTTGGGCTGTCTGCAAAGGAGAGTGCCATCTGTATCCAGATAAGGAGCTGTGGAGTTTGAACAAAGTACAAGGACTATTCCCTTTAATTTAGAAAAAAAAAAACAGATAGCTTATTGTCTGATCTTGTTACCTCTTAGACTTCTCTTCTCTTTAAGGATATGATTTCTCTCTCATCACACCCAATTTGGAACAAGGTACAACATGGAAACAAAGTAAAGACTGACAGAGTGCTTTCTGTGGGGGGGAGTGGGGAGGGAAGGAAGATTGGGGGGAAAATGTAAAACTCAATATCTTTAATAAAAATAAACTTAAATTAAAAAAAAGATACTCTTTGCTAAGTTTCATGACAGCAGTTTCTTCTGGTTCACCTCCTACCTGTCTAACACTGACACTGTTATACATCCTCTCCCCCAGGATACTCTTTGCTCTCTGAGTTTCATGACATCAGTCTCTCCTGGTTTCACAGCTCCTTCTCAAGTTTCCTTTGAGGGCTCATCAATTCACAGCTGCCCTCTAACCATAGGTGGTTCTGATCTCCACCCTCTTGTCTTTTCCCTTCATGCTTTCTCTCTCAGTAACCTAATCAGCTCCCCTGGGCCTAATTATCATCTTTTTGCAGATGACTCCCAGATCTATATATCTAACTACATACCTCCACTAAACTTCATTGTAACATGACCAAGCCTATGGGACATTTCAAATATATTTTCAAATAATTGTAAGATTCAGCCTGTCTAAAACTGAATTCATTATCTTTACCCCTAAACTCTCCCCTTTCCCAAACTTCTCTATTTCTATTACAGGCATCATCATCCTTCCAGGATCTTGGGTTCATAATCTCAGCATTATCCCAGGCTCTTCACGCATCTTCATCCCATATATCTAGGCAGTGATTTTGCCACTTCTACCTCACAATCTCTTGTATCCAAATACTCATATAGAAGATGGTGGTCACTTCCAAATTAACCTCTTTGCCTCAAGGGCTATTATTATTATTATCATTGTTCAATCATTTCAGGCCTATCCGATTCTTCATGACCCCATCTACTTTGTCATCTAGCTGCCCCCATATCTGAGACGCACAAATGCAAATAAACAACTTGAGCCCAGATTTGAATAGGAGGAGAAGATAAGGCCAGACCTTTAGTACATTGTCAAGGTCCTTTAATGACCCAAATAAAAATATTTATGTTTAATACCAACATCCTACTATTATTGCTTTATGACCCTGGGGTCTGAAGAAACAAAAATAATTATCACACAGAGGCAAAAGGGGCATGGTGAATGTGAGCACTCTATGACATGTAACCAGCAGAGCACTTGAGAAAATAACAGATTAAAGGATGACATACTCCAAAGCATTTCTCCCCCCATCCCCCACCCCCACTGTACCCAGCTGTTCTGACTTTGTAACTAGGCGAGTTGTTACTTTAGGAAAATACAGGTAAAATGACTTAACTGGATTAACACTTGCTCAGATTAACTATTGACAGAAGATCTGAATCTAGGCCTCCTACACAAATTCAACTCTCTTTCCAAATCACTAGAACCAGTGACTTAAATAATAATTGAAATTCCTTTACTCCTTCAAAAATTAAAGAACAAGGAATTGTATGATAGAAAGAGATAAGTTGTTCATGGGATCAGGATGAGGCATGATCAGCATCCTCTATTGGAGCTCTCAGAATTTAATAAGAAAGTGGGGAAGGAGACTTTCCTAGGAGCTCTCTCCAAAATATTTCAAAAACCTTAAAATTATGACTCTAACTAAATTTTCAAGAGATAGAATCCACAGAAAGATCCAGTGAGTCAATTCTCCAGTCTAAGGTAATCTGGAAAACCATGGGAAGGCTCTGTTCCACGGGGGTTTGGAGGGGGCAGCATCACAGCTAGGATCACCATGCCAGAGCAAAGGAGTTCCAGCCCTCCAGGAACAGCCAGTGGGGCACCAGGGTCCCTGGGAGCCCCAGCTTCTGGCAGCAGAAGCAGTTTCCTGACCTGCCAACCCAGGGAGCACCAAGCAAAACTTGGAAGATCAGCAGGGTGACCTCTGCCAGAGCAAGCACAAAGCCCAGGCCAGTGTGGCCCTCCTCAGTATGGCCGCAGTCCTCAGCACAGCCTAGACCCCAGGAAATGGAAGCAGGCCCACAGAGCAGCCCAGGAGGAGCCACTGGGCATCTGCTCCCGGAGTACTCAGCCCATAGAAGGTAAGGGGGGGGGGGGGCTGGGACAGGATTCTGGTGCATTATCCACATTCAGACCCTGGTCACAGTCTGGGGCCCCCCATTGTCACAGAGCAGGGACCCTCCTTACAAGGTCAGAGAGGAGGTCTTGTAGTTATCCACAGACCTAAACACAGGCCAGGAGAGCAGTCAGAGCCTCTCTTAAAACCTTGAAGGAACTGAGGTCCTTGCAGGGGTGTCCCAAAAATGCTCAAAAGCTCAGGAAGCACCCCAAAACCAGGGCACAGGCTGGGGAAATGAGCAAACAGAAAAAAGGGAACCTGACAAGAGACAATTACTTTGGTCCCATGGAGGATCAAAACACAGAAGATGAGAAAGTCCAAGCTTCTGCATCTAAAGCCTTCAAGAAATATAGAAGTTGGGCTCAGACTATGATAGAGCTCAAAAGTGGGGGAAATCTCCAGTACATTGGGTGGGTTTCATGTGGGAACATAATGGAAGGGTAGGGTCAAGAGTTGCATAAGAATGGAGGAGGCTTAAATGGGTTGCTTTCTGCATTGTCAGAGGGATCTTCCAAAACAATGAAATCATACAACTCTTTAGCTATTTGAATATGAAATTTTATATTGTTAGGGATGACACACTGAAACTAATTTGTATCTTGATTCTGCTATCCAGTATATTAATTTGGTCTAATCTGCAAATGTAATAATTCTATCATTTGGGCTACAGGCAATCCATTGGTAAAATGTTAAACTAGCACATTATAGGTCTGAATAGCTTTTCATTGGAGATTTCCCCTCCAAGCTAACATTAGGACATGACTTACACATCTTAAGATCTAGTCATTTAATTAATGTTGAGTACACTGTACTGTACTATCATCTTCTTAAACTTATTTCCTAAGGATCAGGAGTGACTTCAGAAAAATGTTTTGCTGAAATCGGATAAATTATTTCTACAGCATTCCCCTGTGTGATACGATGGAAAGAGACTGTCTCTGAGAGTACCTGTGTTCAAATCCCACCTTTGGTAATTACTGTGTAGATGTCACTTCCTTTGCTCCAATTTCCTCATCTGGAAAATGAAGAAGTTGGACTAAATAGCCTCAGAGATCCCTTTCTAGTTCTAAATATGTCATCAAATCAATCTAATAACCCTGTCAAAAAAGAAAATGAACTATTCAAGTATCCATGAAGGTTACTGATGGTGACTGATTTTGGTGGGGGGTAAGAGGCATAAATTGAAACCAAACTCACTACCCTAAAGTGTGGAGGTTCTTCTCTGTCCTTTTTGAAAACTTGGCCTATCCAATCCAGTGGCATTTCAGTTTTGGACAGTCTCAAAAAAGATGATCAATAGTGGTCCTCCTTCCAATCTCCAATGTTGTGGCCCTTAGTTTCTCTATAGTTTCACAAAGATAATCAATAATGATTCCTCATTTCTATCTCTCCATTTTAGTACCATAGGATATAGTTTATCTGGTCCAGATGATTTTATTCAAGAGTAACTGATGCTCTCTTGGATTTCCACTCCACTTTATCCCATTCTCACCTCCTTCTTTGAACATTCTCCTCCTTAGCAAAGAAAACAGAAGTAAATTAATTTTGGAATTGTTTTGCCTTTTCTTCTACTTCTAACTTTAGGCAATAGTCCTATGAGCTTCTTTCCTCTTCTCCATCATAGCTTTAAAAAAAAAAAAAGAGGGGCAGCTAGGTGACACAGTGGACAGAGCACTGTCCCTGGAGTTAGGAGTACCTGAGTTCAAATCTAGCCTCAGACACTTAATAATTGCCTAGCTGAGTAACCTTGGGCAAGCCACTTAACCCCATTGCCTTAAATATTTTTTTAAAAAAAGGTTTCTTTTTTTGTCCTTAACCTCTGATCTTTTCCAAAGCTTTCTCTGACTCTTTCAAAGCTTTAGGACTTCTCATGTTATTGTTAAAGAATTTCATTCTTCACTCCCTGTCAGAAGAAGGGTTTACTCAGGATTCATTCAAAGTGACTGGTTTGAATCTGAGATGACAAATTGTCACAGGTGGAAAAGCATATTTGCTTCTTAGAATTTTATAACTCCAAGTGTTATCCTTCCTCTGGGGAATGCAGATGAATTAGCATCATAGAGTCAGAGTTCTAGACATGGAAGGGAACTCAGAACCATCTAGTGTAACTCCTTCATTTTACAGATGAAGAAACTGAGGGTAAGTGATAATACTGAGGTAATATTGAGAGGTAGGATTATACCCAAGGTTTTCTACCTCCTGGACCATGCCCCGACCTGTTAGAGAATATATATGGATATGGATATGCCCACATATTTTTATATTTATATATATATACATATATATAATGTATGTGCGTGTGTGTGTGTATGTGTATAAATTGTGTATATATGATATTCATACATATTTGTATATAACATTTATGAGGGGGTGGCTAGGTGGCTTAGTGGATAGAGCACTGGCCTTGGAGTCAGGAGTACCTGGGTTCAAATCCGGCCTCAGACACTTAATAATTACCTAGCTGTGTGGCCTTGGGCAAGCCACTTAACCCCATTGCCTTGCAAAAAATCTAAAAAAAAAAATTTATGAAACCTTTCATCTTCCATCTTGTAAATCATTCTCTTCAAGTAGATTGAAGAACATTTGAATCCATCCTCTCATCCAATTTCTCACTTATAGTTCTCAAAGCATCTGGCAATAGAGGAAACACTCTCTCAGGCCTCACCCATCACTATCCTGAAGCCTCTGAAAGAGAGGCAACATTCCTAACTTATGTCAGAAATGGGACTTTTCCTCTGAAGAGATTATGAAAAAGGGTAAAAACATCACCTGTACAAAAATGTTCATAGCAGACCTGTTTGTGGTGGCAAAGAATTGGAAACTGACGGAATGTCCATTATTTGGGAATGGCTAAACAAACTGTGGGATATGTATGTGATGGAACACTATTGTTCTATTAGAAACCAGGAGGGATGGGAATTCAGGGAAGCCTGGAAGTATTTGCATGAACTGATGTTGAGCGAAATGAGCAGAACCAGAAGAACATTATGCATCCTAACAGCAACATGGGGGTGATGATCAACCTTGATGGACTTGCTCATACTAACAGAGCAGCAAGCAGGCACAATTTTGGAATATCTGTGACAGAGAATGCCATCTGTATCCTGAGAAAGAATTGTGGAGTTTGAACAAGGACCAAAGACTATTACCTTTAATTTTTTAAAAATGTTATCTTATTATGTAATTCTGCTATAACTCGTACTATATGTTTCTTCCTTAAGGATATGATTTCTCACTCATCACATTAAACTTAGATCAATGTATATTATGGGAATGATATAAAGACTAAGAAACTGCCTTCTGTGGGGGGGTGGGGGAAGGAAGCAAGATTGAGGGGGAAATGGTAAAACTCAAAATAAATAAACTCTTTCTTTAAAAAAAAAGAGGCCTCATTCACAATGCTGTAGTCAATAGTCCTGATTTATTGACCAAATTTTCATTTGTTTTTAAAAATCTAAGCTGTCGATGAATACCTTAGGAATCTGCCTAGCTGTCTTTTTTTTTAATCTTAATAGTATTTTATTTTTTTCAATTAAATCTAAAGTTTTCAACAGTCCTTTTTATAAAAATTTTAGCTTTCCTTCCTCCCCTACTCCCCATGAGAGTAAGCAATCTGATACAGGTTATACATGTGTATTCATGTTATACATATTTCCATATTAGTCATGCTGTGAAAGAAGAATCAGAACAAAAGGAAAACCACAAGAAAGAAAAAATAAACAAAAAACAAATTTTAGAAAGTGAAAATCGAATGCTTCAGTCTTCATTCAGCCTCCATAGTTCTTTTTCCTCTGGGTAGATGGTATTTTCCATCACAAGTCTTTTAGAATTGTCTTTGAAAATGCTATTGCTGAGCAGAGCTAAGTATATCATCAATGCTTTTCTGTCTAGCTGGTTTGAGCTAGTTTCCTTTCTCTCTCAGCATTATCTGAACAGCATCATTAACTGGGTTTCCCTTTTCATTAACAATAACCTTTGATTGTTGCTAGGCAGCTCATGGAAACAGTAGCTACAGTGCTAGGCTTGAAGTAAAGATGAAGTGAATTAAATCCAACTTCAGACACATAGCTTTATGACCCTGGGCAAGCCCCTTAACCTCTATCTGCCTCTGTTTGCTCAACAATGAAATTGAAATAGTAGGATTTACTTTCAGGGCTTGTTGTGAGGATCAAGTGAGAGAATATTCAGAAAATATCTAGAGCAATGGCTACAACATAAAAACTCCTTCATAAATACTTACTATAACTGTGGAACTTAATAACCTGTACTAGAAAACAATCCATATTGGGAAGGAGGTGATTAAATTATGGAAGAAATAGAGACAAGATGTAGATTTTAAGGGGACACTGAAAATTGAACAAGGTGGAAGGAGTATTGCCCACTGTCATTTCACTGGTTCCCACTTCCATAAGGTTTATACATACATAGATGCAAAAGTGGGGGAGAGGGGTAGGAAGGCAAAGAGGGGCTAAAATAGAAAAAAATATCAGCAGGTAGAAAAAGAAGCCTGAAAGACAGGAAGTGGGAAGTTAGCAAATAATGAAAAAGAGCAGCAGAATGAATAGAGGAATGGATTTAGGAATGGGAAATCCTACTGCTGACAGTTTAGCCTATGACCACTGGAAATTGTCACCTTACAGATTCTCTGTTTCCTTTTCCATAAAACAAGGACAATAATATTCTCAGAACTTACCTCATAGGGTCATTGTAAGGTTTAATATAAAACAAATAAAGTGCTTTGCAAACTATCAAGTGTGATCTTGGGAAGTCAATCCCCTCACCTCAGTTAACCTCATCTGTGAAAATAAAGGGATCGGACTCAATGGCTTCTAAGATTCCTTTTCACTCCCTTCAGTCTGTTTTCTCATCTGTTAGGACAACTAGTTGGCATAGTGGGGATCGAGCACTGGCCTTGGAGTCAGGAAGACAGGAGTTCAAATCCAGCCTCAGACACTTTACTCTTACTAGCTATGTGAACTCAGGCAAATCGCTTCACCATGACTGCTTGGCATCCAGGGCCATCTCCAGTCATCCTGACTCATATCTAGCCACTGATCCAGATGACTCTGGAGGTGAAAGTGAGGCCAGTGACTTAGCACAGCACATCTCACTCAAATCCAATTCATGTGTTTGTCATGGCAACACCTCCCTGATGTTGTGGTCTTCTTCAAAATGAAGGACAAAACATTATTTCTCATTTATTAAAGCAAGAAGGTTGGATTCAATGACTTTTAAGGTCCCTTCAGCTCTAGAACTATAATTCTATGAAGTGCTATGTTGAAGGCTATTATCACAGTTATTGTTACCACTACCATGATTATTATTATAGCACTTTGAGGTTTGTAAAAGTTCTTTTACATATATATAATATTGTGTGAACCTCAAAATTATCTGATAATATAGGCACCACAAGTATATTACCTCTATTTTACAGAGGAGGAAACTGAGTCTCAAAGAAGTAAAGTGACTTCTCCAAGGTCACACATGTAGTAGTCTTGCCTAGCTTCATGTCCCAAGATCTTTTCATTGTTCCATACTGCTTCTCCACAAAAAAAAAGATGCTATTCTCCCCTGGAAAAGTTTCCCAACCCTTTTCCCCCCTCAAAGACAAATAGAAATGGAATAGGATGCAGAGAGGGGAAGAGTAAGTGGAAAGTTGGAAATGAATAAGAATAGAAGAGAAAGATGGAGGGAGGGAGTCACTGATTCCAGAGCAAGAGGACCCAGGTTCTTATCCAGACAGTTAATTTCATGATTCTATTCAGAGTCAATTAATCATTTGGACTAGAAGACTTCTGAGAACCCTTCCAAGATGGAACAGTTTTTTCTTCAAAACACCCATACTGGCCAAATAACCTAGCAACAAAGAAATAACCCCCCCCCCAATCCCTCACTATGAGAGAGAGAGAGAGAGAGAGAGAGAGAGTGAGTTATTCAGGAGCTAAGCAGATCAGAAAGTTTAAGATCTAGAAAGGACCTTGGGGACAACTGTCCATCCTCTTTTTTTGCCTCATCTACAGATGAGGAGACTGAAGCATAAAGACAAAGTGACTTCCTAGGACCATACAGCTACTAAGTGTCTGAGCTGAGATTTGAACCCAGAACAAGTTCACTTTCTCCTCTACATCACTGCACTTTGAGCTCCTCATCCAGAAAACCCAATACCCATTTCTACAGTCACGCCACCATTAACTTGGCATACTACCACTGAAGGCAGAACACAAACAAAAAACACATTTTTGTCAAGCAGCAATGGGCTTAGGGAGAGGAACTGTTTGTTTCATCATTATTTCTTTCAGAAGCAAAACTACTTGATTACTCACCTGTCTAGGAGTTTCTAATATTAAGATGAAGTTTTCGTTAAGGTAGCATGATTATTGATAGAATACAAATGACGTCTTTTTTCATTTGAGGAAAAAACATGAAAGCCAATATAATTTATTTAACACAGATTTCTTTTTTAATCATATCATAATATGATAATAGTATCCTGGAGCCAGGCTCTAAACTTAGTCCCTAAGGAGGAGTTAGAGGTGACTTTCTTTTTGCCCCTGAAGAGTGCTCTGTGATCCCACAGCCCTCGAAGTAGGGAATCCTCAATGTGGCGACCAAAAGGCAGCCCAACAATCACTTCTACAACATGCTTCCACTTAGGGGTCAATCGTTAGCATGCTAGTATGAATAAGGCAATACAGAGAGCATTAACATACTAAAATGAGGCTAAATGGGAGGCTAGCTGGAAGGCACCTGGAGGCAGGCACAGAGGAAGACACTTTCTACCAGGAGACCAGATCAGTCATCTTCTCCACCACAGAGGAGTAAAAGGGCTCTCTTATAGTCCCCAGAGGTGTCATCCTGCAACCCAAAATAACATTGTGAGACATATGAGTCACAGAAGGAGAGGAACCCCACACACACACACAAAAAGGGAAGAAAGGATAGTCATCTGATTTTTCCCCCAAGCAATCCATGTGTATGACTCTCAGTTTAGGAATGCTATAAGGGGTGTTTCCTCACCAAATGAGTTTTTTTAACTGTCTGACTTCACCCTTCTATGACTAAGACAAGATTCAAACCCAGGGCTCTTGACCCAGATCCAGAGTTATCCCAATATACCATACAACTTCTCAGCTTCTTAACCAAATATTTAAATACCCTGGATCTTTAATTTTCACAGGCTTAAGGCTGAGAGAAAAATAATGCCTTCTTTGGGGTAGTTGGGTGGTTCAGTAGATAGAGGGCCAGCCCAGGAGTAAGGAGGACCTAAGTTCAAATTTGGCCTCAAACAATTAATAATTACCTAGTTGTGTGACCTTGGGCAAGTCACTTAACCACACTGTCTTGCAAAAACCAAAAAAAAAAAGAATTCCTTCTTCAACTACCTCTATTCACATAACTTTAGATTTTTTTCATGAATTTACTATTGTTTTAAAAACAGGATTTGAAGGAAGAGATCATAGGAATGTCACATGGGAGCTAGATTTGACCTTAAAGATCATCTACTCCAATCCATTTGTATTTACAAATCAGGGAATAGGATCCAAAGAAGAGAAGGGACTTATCCAAGATCATAAGATGCCATTACCTTAATCATGGAATAAAGAGAAGTTGAAAAGTTCTTTCTAAATTCTTTCCTGATGTTGAATAGGTCTTTTTCACTCCTGGAAACTATGACTCTTATAAGAGTGTGGTCATCAGTGCCAGCTCCCTTTAAAAAAAAATTACATACAAATCAGACAGATTAAAGATTAATGATATAGAAAAGAGAGAGGAAGAAAACTTTGGATAGAATCCTTAAAATCCAAGTATTCCTAATTCAAAGATATGATACAAATCATAAAGAAAAAATATAGCTAAAAGTAGTCTTGGCTCCTAGGTAATATTTTTTGGTAATGGAAAAAAGAAGCATTAAATTCAGTCACAAAAATAGTCTATAGCTAGAGAGAGTAGGTTGTGATTTATTATCATGGAAAGTGAGACAAAGGTCACTCCCTTTTCTTTCAGTCTTCTCCACCCAGCCCATCCCTGGTGATGAATATATCAGACAAACAGGATGGGAAGAATTTGAAAGTTGTTTTCTCACCATAATCTCATTCAAATCATTTAGGAAAAAAGAATACTGAGCATACTAATCACAGCCAGGGCAAAAGTGATGAAACTAAGAATTAAAATGAGTTTATTATTATAAGTGAGCTGAGATTAGAATGTGTATATCGGAGGATAAAATAGTTCCAAGAACAACTCTGATTTTAGTCTGTTCATCTGCTACCTTCTGGTGCAGCCCACATGAAGGAATATGCAGTTCACAACCACTGGCTGACAGAGTCACAGCACTCTCCTGTCAGGGAGAGGCCTACAAACCACAGCATATGCCAGGGAATGTTGGACTGATATCCCAATAGTTGAAGAACAGCTATCATGAAAAAGTAATGCCAGATGGAGAGCAACAAAAAAGTAATATCCAGTGGGGAAAAGGTTTAACATACAGCAGTACGATGATATCAGCATCAGAGAAAGCTATGAGTTGCCTCTCCAAACATATGAAAGGGTCATGCACATTCCCTGTGTGTTTCTCAATAAAGATGCCCTGCCCACATATGTTGCCCACAGGAGTATGATCCACATGTGATCCCTATGCATTTCCATGCTTCCCATTGAGGGTGTTCTTAAGTGAGCCTGAGCTCCAGGTATCTAGTTTGGGGACATGGGGAGGGTGGTGAGAAGGGGACGTTTCTTATAATGCTATTTCATCAAATGTTTTTGCTTTGAATTCTGTAATCTCTGGCTAACTTTGAGGCCACCAAATCTAACACCCTCACTTTATAAATAAGAAAACACAAGTAGAGTGAAGTCAAACATGATTTGCCTATGGTTACATGGCTATCCCTTACACCACACTGGTAAGAACTCATGAACTGTGTGGCTTAACAGAGATGCTTACCTACAAAGTACTAAGAACCTGGGGTTGCGTTCTAGAAATCCATTAATGAAGTGAGAAGTTGGAGGAAGGGTAGGCATTACATAGAATTAAACTGGGAGAATTTTCTCAGAATAGGTAGTGGCATTTTTTAAAAACCAATCCCCAAAATTAGCCCTCTACTCCTAATCATGGCCACTCATTGGAACACATTGGCGTATAGAGCATTGATATCTACTTTGATTCCAAATGGTTATTCTACTTTGCTTTGAGATTGAAAATTCTCAAAGAAAATGGAGTCAAGAGAATCCCCAATGTAGCATCATATATATAAGAAAGAATTCTGAGTTTCAAGTCAAAAGACTTGGATTTTTTATCCAAGCTCACTCACTTAGTAATTCTGTCATTTTAAGTTAGGCACTTCCCATCTTTAGGCATTAGTTTCCTCATTTGCAAAAAGTGAGAACTGGACTATGACTTCTATGTTCTTTTCTACAGCTAAAATTCCATGATTGTATAAATATTATTGATTAATGTCACTTTATCAACTAAGCAATTTAGAAACTATTTTTCCGGTTTTAAAAAATAACTTCCTTCATAAAGAAATTAAACTGAATATTCAAGCATGTTTTGATAACAAATTTAAATCCAAACATAGCAGAAATAAATTTGGTAACTTAAAGAACAATAATTTAGCTATGTATTTGAAATAGAGAGAAATCTTAGAATCATGAAATTTAAAATTGTAAGGCTCCATTAAAGATCATCTAGCTCATTTTCCTCACTAAACTCAAGGAGAAATTGAGGCACAGAAAGGTCATCAGAGCATAGGTTTAAAGCTGGAAAGACCTTACAAAGTTCTTGAGTGCAATTTCCTCATTTTATAGAAGATGAAACTAAAGCCCTTCCTCAAAAATCACAGAGACAGGAAGTGACAGAGCTAGGATTCCAATTCAAATCCCATACTCTTTCCACTATATCACATTGCCCCTGAAGTGCATCTATACAAGCTAAGAAAATGTTTAGCTAATGAGTTGAAAGAGAAGTAGAGATATTGCAATTAGAAAGAAAAATAAATCCTAAAGGATATACATACCTTCATGGCATAGTAGAGCGTCTCAGCAAGGTAGGCAGGTACGCTTCGGACGGACTTTACTAACAAAACAAATAAGAAGATGAGTCAGGTGCCATTGAGTCTTGTTTTATTAATTCAAGTCCTTAAGTTATTACAATACAAAGGTCTGTGTCTGGTGGTTCCCCATTACCTCTAAGATCAAATAGAAAACATTTAGAGCCTTTCACAACCTCATCCAATCCTACTTTTCCAGTCATCTTCCATATTCCTCCCTTCCACAAACCCTATGATGTATCAACATTAACTGGCTGGCCATTCCTTGAATACAATTCCATCTACCACCTCCAGGTCTCTGTTTTACCTGTCTCTCAGACCTGGGAGGCTTTTGTTTTTTCAATCATGTACAACTCTCAATAACCCCATTTGGCAAAGATAATGGAGCAGTTTGCTGTTTCCTTCCAGTCCATTTTATAGATGAAGAAACCAAGGTAAATAGGATTAAATGCCTTCCTTGGGTCAGGCAGCAAGTAAGTCTCTGAAAGTAGATTTGAACTCATGAAGATGAGTTTTCCTAACTCCAGACCTCATATTATTCACTGCAGCACCACCCAGCTGCCCCTCCTCACCGGTCACCTCTTAGAATCCCTGACTTCCTTCAAGTCTCAGATCAAACATTACCTTGTTTTTGGGAGACCCTTGTTGGTCACCTCAGCTTCTGGAACCTTCTTCCTTCAAGACTACTGCTCTAATCTTGCACATACTTAGATATTTACATGTTACCTCTTCATCTTGAGATGTATCCTCATCTTTCTTTGTTATCTTCAGTAAGTGCTTAATAAATGTGTAATGATCATTCAATTGATTGATCCTCCTGGAGTTAACTGAAGCATTGGGTCTTAGTAGTGAACTTGAAAAATTAACAAGAATCCTCTCTTAGAAGTCTTGGTTTTGGGGCAGCTAGGTGGCATAGTGGCCCTGGAGTACCTGAGTTCAGATCCAGCGTCAGATACTGCATAATTACCTAGCTGTGTGGCCTTGGGCAAGCCACTTAATCCCATTGCCTTGCAAAAAAAAAAAAAAAAAAAGCTAAAAAAAAAGTCTTGGTTTGGTCTTGGCTCATGACTGATTGATACCAGGATCCCTCATCAGTGCTTCCCGAGGAATTCTGGGACCTAAAACAACTTGTATGATGGGAAAGCCAGAGAGAAACTTTAGATCTCGGGTGCTTCCTTTGCACCATTCTCCAATGGGGAAAGCAACCTGGAGATTCTAAAATTTTGCATAGCAGAATGGACACCAGATTGAGAGGAAAGAAGATAGTACTGAAAACTGAAGATAATCAAAAAAGGCTTCTTGTAGGAGGGAATAATTGGATGAAGACTTGAAGGCTGATCAGAGATCACATAACTGATGAACTATTTGGAGCTGAGTCATTTGAAGTCACTGAGTCCAACCCTCTCATTTCACAGCTGAGGAAACTGAGACTCAGAAGGGGTTATCTTCTTATTAATAAATGCCTAAGATGGAATTCAAAACAACATCTTCCTGACTCTAAGGTCAGAGCTCTATCCACTACATACCACTGAGGAGGTAGAGGTGAAGATGGAGCCCATTCCAAGAATTTTGTATTGATGGAGAGTTATGAGGCAGAGATCTGTCTATTAAATTTTTTTTAGTTTAAGCATTTGTTCCTCAGAATTGTCTGGATTTAAGAAAGTGATAGGAAAGAAGTTAATAATACAAATTAAACTTAAAAGTATTCTGGGGGCGGCCAGGTGGCGCAGTGAATAGAGCACCAGCCCTGGAGTCAGAAGTACCTGGGTTCAAATCCAGTCTCAGACACTTAATAATCACCTAGCTGTGTGGCCCTGGGCCACCTTTTGCCTTGAAAAAACCTTGGAAAAAAAAGTATTCTGAGCATTTTTTTCCCAAAGAGTCAATTATTAAAATTATACACCCCTGGGCAGCTAGACTGCAGTGGGTAGAGCATTGGGTTTGAAATCAGAAATACTCATGTCCATGAGTTCAAATCTGTCCTCAACCAGTTGTGTGACCCTGAATAAGTCACTTCACCCTGTTTACCTCAATTTTCCCATTTATAAAATGAACCAGAGAAGGAAATGACAAATCACTCCAGTATCTTTGCCAAGAAAATCCCAAATGGAGTTACAAAGAGTTATGACTGAAATGAGTAAACACCACGACACTCCTGGTTATAAAGCATATTAAAAGGTCACTAAATGAGGGAAGAAGAAAGAAAATTTCCAGTTGACCCAAAAAGGGACCAATGCAGTGAGATGGTCACTATCCTCTGAGCAAAGCCTTGAATGAGAAATGGAGTGCTGACTAAATTCTCGATCATGTTACTCACGGCTATTCATTTCCCCACCTAAAATATCTAGTGATTTCCTTCCACGATACTTTCATTGCCAATGTCTGGCACATGGGAAATGCTTAATAAAAACTTGCTGATGGATCTAAAACTATTGTATATCAACCCCCAGAAACACTCTAAGATTACCTACCGATAGCAAGGAGCAGCTGTTCCAGGTGCCCTGATGTTTCTCGGTCAATGGTTTCTTCAATTTGAAATCCTGATATCGTCATGTATTTATCAAAGACTGAAAAACAATGGAAGTTTTCACTTTAAACAGGTAACTATCAGATGCTGGCAAGTGCTTTAGGATTTAAAAAGTGATTTCCATAAATTATTTCAAAATAATGGATTAGGAAGTTATCAAGATTCCCTGCAGTTATCTTTGGGTTCCAGGTAGCTTCTGGATCACCACTCTTTTCCCAATAATATTGTCCCTAAAAGACTACTGGAAGTACAATGAGATCCATGCCAACCATAGTTGGCATACCTTTTAATCACCCTCTCAGCAATATTTCAAAATAAATATACCTAAGAGGAATTCTTGGCAATTCCTCTAAAGTTAAGAAATTAAATTTCAACTCACTAAACTAACCATAAGACCCTCCAAAAGTAATTTCTCTTTTTACTAAAATAGATTTAGATGGATGGATGGATGGATGGATGAATGATATAGATAGACAGACAGACAGACAGACAGACAGATGGATGGACAGACAAAGATAGATAGATAGATAGATAGATAGATAGATAGATAGATAGATAGATAGATAGATGATAGATAGATTGATCATGGATTGCTAGATAACATATATAGAGGTAGTTAGAAGGATGATATAGATATTAGATTATAGATAACAGAGAGAGATAATAGATAGATGAAAATAAGATAAATAAAAGGATGAGAGATGATGGATTGATAGCAAAACATAGGTGAGCTAGATGGACAGATACAGATAGATAGATAGATAGATAACTAGATAGATGGATAACTAGCTAGAAACACAGACAATGTGAATCTCAAGTCCACACGCCTTATCTTTGTCACATCATATGTTGGGTAAAGAGCACTGATGTATCTCATTCAGCCCCTTCTTTGCTATGAATAAGCCTACCACCTTACATTCAAGCCTGCTCTGATGCATCATAGGGTAATAGATATGGAGTTCATAGGGCCTTACAAAGGCTCTCTATTCATCCATCTCATTTTACAGATGAGAAAACAGAGGCACAGAGAGAAAAAAATATTTGTAATTGTAAGAGAACTTAGAGATATCCAGTCCAATACCATAACTTTACAAATGAGGAAATTAAAGCACAGAGAAATTAGAGGCAGGATTCAAACCTAGATTCTCTTAAATTCAAGTCCAGCTTTCTATCCATTACCCAACACCACTTGTTAACATAGTGAGAATCACTTAACTTCTGGGTGTAAACTTTCTCACCTGCAAAATGGGGACATTTGCCCTTCTATACTCATAAAGGAGTTGTGAGAATCTTTGAAAATCATAAATTATTATTAATATTCTTGGCATTAAAAGATAGGTTAAATGATTTTCACTATATCACAGAGTTAATAAATGTCAGACCTGACTACTGAACCTAGTGAGGATGAATGATATCATGCAAAAAAGGGATGAATTTAGTATCACAATAGCTGAGATAAAATTCCAACTGTGTTACTTTAAGTTGAGTGGCTTGGGGAAAGTTGCCTCCTATCCATGAGATACATCAATAAAGAAAGGATTGGACTAGAAGGGTTCTCATGTCATTGCTGGCTCTAAATCTAGAACTAATGAGATCCCACAAATCTTCGTAGACATGTGACCTGCAGATTCCAAATCCAGGACTTTGTCCATTGCTCACCCTCTTACCACCCCATTCCACCAATCTCCATTCTCCCTATCCTGGACATTTCCATCATCTAAGAGGCACAATGAAAAGGAATTATTTGAAAATTTAAAAAGAAATTTTTACTTTAGGTCATTTTAGCAAACCTAGAAATACAATGTTACTGAGTCAATTCTTTAAAATATTCCAATTAAGTCAAGTCCTTTGAAAACTGTGAAAAATCTTTAGGCCTCATCCTTTTTTGACTTACCCCTTCTTAAGTGAGACACATTGCGTGTTCCCAGAATGGTGATGAACTTCTCTTCATCAGTCCCCCATTTCAGTTCCCCAGCTTGAAAGAGATCCTGTTAAAATTTTAGCAAAGAAAAACTCATTTCAATCCTTATATATCTGGGGCTCTTTTAAAACATGGTTGTTTTAAAGACTTTCAAATTATATCTCTATCTGTTCATCTTTACCTCATTATGCCTAAGAAATGACAAAAAAGGACTATTTTGGAGAAACCTAAAGAAGACCATCATGAACTGATGCAGAGAGTAGTGAGAAGAACCAGGAACACAATCTGTTAACAACAACATCCTAAAGACAAACACCTTTAAAAGACTCAAGGATTCGACTCAATGCAATGACCAACCATGAATCAAGAGGACTAATGATGAAGCATACAACCTACTTCCTAACAGAGAGATAATGGACTTAAGATAAAGACATAAAATTTTTGGACACTGTCAACATTAAATCTGGATATTATGTATATTTATGAAGCAGCTAGGTGTCACAGGAAGAACAATGTAAAGCCTGGAACTAAGAAATTCTAAGTTCAAATCTGGCCTCAGCAATTTAACATATGACCCTAGGGAAGTCACTTTACCTCTGGTTGCCTCTATTTCCTCATCGGCAAAATGGGGGTGATAATAATAGTATCTAACCCTCCCCCCCCCCCAAGGGTTGCCATAAGGATCAAATGAAACAATATTTACAAAGAGTTTAGCACTATAGCACGTAGGCACTATATAAATGTTAGTTATTATTTACTACAAGAGTTTCATTTTAGAGCAGTAAAGAATAGATGTAGGAGACTTCAAAAGAGAAGAAGTTTGGAACAGTTCTAGTGAAGAATGAATGAGAAATTAAACTGATTGAAGAGAAAGATTGCCTTGTTGCAGTGAAGACCTAGTGGAGATTACACAGATTTGCAGGACACCTAGCCAGAATCATTGCATGACCTCCTTCAGTTCCATTCAGCAATTGGACAACTAGAAGCAAATGGTGAGAAAATTAGGTGGATAGAGCACCAGCCCTGGAGTCAGGAGGACCTGAGATCAAATCTGGCCTCAGATATTTAATAATTGCCTAGCTGTGTGACCTTGGGCAAGTCACTTAACCCCACTGCCTTAAATAAATTTAAAAAAATTTTAAAGGAAGCAAATGGTGGGAGCTGTCCAATATTGAGGTTTGACAAAGGAAAATACAGGGATAGAAGGGGGAGAAAGGGGAAAAGACTTGAGAGCAGGCAACCACAAAGAATGGAATTGGATTGATGAGATGGCAGAGACTGCAGAAGGAGGAAAGTCAAACCAGAGCAGTCAACAAGTCAATAAAAATTTATTAAGTGTCTAGCAGACTAAGTGATGGGGATACAAAGACAAATAACAGTTCTTATTCTCCAGAAGCCCGCAGTACATGGGGGGAGGGAACATGCAAGCATGTAAAGCGATTTAAATCATATAGATAGAGAAATTAAAGAATATCAACAGGGAAATGACACTAGAATCAGGAAAGGCATTATAGAAGGTATTTGAAGGAAGTCAGGAGGGAGTGAATATCAGGGATGAGGCAGCCAGAAAAAAATGTCTGGAGGTGAGAAATGGAGTGTCAGTGCAAGGTGGTATTTTCATCAGATAACAGAGGAGAAGGACTTGTCCTTCTGGGGGAGGGACCAGAGTTACTGAGGATGATTCAGATTAGGAGTAAGACCTAGGGAAAGAAGGAATCATAATAAGATTGTGATCAAATTAGAGGATTTCAGAAGTTTGGTTGGGTTTTTTTTAGGTTTTTGCAAGGCAAATGGGGTTAAGTGGCTTGCCCAAGGCCACACAGCTAGGTAATTATTAAGTGTCTGAAACCAGATTTGAACCCAGGTACTCCTGACTCCAAGGCCAGTACTTTATCCACTATGCCACCTAGCCACCCCGAAGAAGGTTCTTTTAAAGACAAGACCCAGGTGTAATAAGAGACCAATGGAATTTTTTTGAGTAGGTCAATGAGTGACATGATCAGACTGATATTTTAGAAAAATAATTTGGAAGATGGGTTGAAGAAGGAAGAGATCTGAGGTAGAGAGATCAAAGAGGAGGCTTTTTCAATTATTCATATGAGAAGTGACTAGTTCTAAGGTAGAGAAGGGGACAGATGGGAGAGAAGTCATGGGGATAAAACCAGAAACAGCTATGTGGTAAAGTGGATAGGGTGCCTGACTTGGAGTCAAGAAGACTTGAGTTCAAATCTAGCCTCAGACACTAATTGTGCTATCCTAAGAAAGTCACTTAAATTCTGCCTCAGTTACCTCATCTGTAAAATGAGTGTATGACCTCTGAGGTCCTTTCTAGTTAAAAATGTATGAAGCTTGAGGCAGCTAGGTAGTTTAATGTATAGAATATCTGGTTTGGAATCAAGAGGATCTGAGTTCAAATGGGAACTCCCTCAGGCACTTATGAGCTATGTGTCCCTAGGGAAGTTGCTGGCCCTGCCCCCCCAAAAAAATGTATAATGCTAAACCAAGCTAAGAATACTAGTTTGTTTAAATTCAAAAACTGAGACCCAGAAAGGAAGGTCCAGGCCTCTCTCACTTGCAAAGGAAAGGACTGGACTGCTCTTCTGAAATCCCAGGCTCTCCTTTTCTCATTCTCAGCTCCCTAGAGGCCCTCGAAGGGGAAAGAAGTAATTTCCTGAAGTTCCAGGTAAAGAGCAATCCTGGGACCAACTCTGACAGCTTGATTCCCCCCTCCCTCCCCTCTGCCATTAGCAGTCTTAAAGATATTTTGTGCATAGTCTATTGGCTTGTCTGTGTCCACCTTGCCACCAGCCCAAGTAGAATGGAAGCTCCCTGAGGGCAGGGGCTGTTAGACTTCCTATCTTTGTATCTTTTTTATCCTAATATAGGCCCTGAGTCACGGCAAGTGATTTTGAAATATTTGTTGAGTAGAATTCAAATGGATTCCCAGTCAGATGCTTCCTTTTCTAAGCCCGGGGCAGGGAGTTCCACTACCATTCAGAAGAAGCAGCCCATTCCTCTGGTATAGCAAGGAGAGTCTCCACTCTGCTCATCGAAGTTCTCTTTAAAAATTAGGACTTTATAACCAAGCACAGAATTTTTTCCATGTTAGTACTATCAGGCTTGGAATCAGGAAGACCTAAATTCAAATCTGGTTTCAGACACACCACTAGCTATGTGACGCTAGGCAGGTCATTTCACCCTGTTTGCCTCAGTTTCTGCCTCTATAAAATGAGTTGGAGAAAGATATGGCCAACACTCCAGTATTTTTGCCAAAAAAAACTCTGAACAGAGTCACAAAGAGTCGATCCTGACTGAAACGACTCAACAACAATACTCAAATATTTAATATTTTAGTAGGACTCTCTTTCCTCTATTCTTTTCGGAAAAGACAATCAATCAATCACATGGATCCCAAACCTAAGCAAGTCCAGGCAGATAAACAATCCTTTATCTCATGCCCAGTCAACCAAATGTTAGTTATTATGATTATTCAGCAACTTGAGGAAGTCACTCAGGGTCAGTGACAGAAGTGGGGACTAAGCCCTACAAGGCCCCTAGCCACTCCCTTCATTATGCTCCCTCAGTTCAGAGGTAGTGAGATGGCAAAATGGATAGAGGGTTAGGCCTGGGGTCAAGAAGACCTGAATTCAAAACCAGTCTCAAGACACCAACCAGTTGAGTGATCTGAGAAAATCATTTAATGTCTCTCTGCCTCAGTTCCTCAACTGTAAAATGGGGGATAAAATAAGATACTGGCAAAGCATTCAGTACAGTGCTGACTACAAGTAAATGTTTCCTAGATTCTGGTTTTCTTCCTTCCTCTGCTCGGTCTCTATAAAGAGCCAGAGTCCTGGGAAATGGAGGAATACAGTGGGTCTTTCAGCAAGTGATTCCCACTCCCATGTCTCCCAAGGGCAGCTAGGTGATGCCAGAGTACAGAGTCAGAAAAACTCATCTTTGTGAGTTCAAGTCTGGTCTCAGACACTTGCTAGCTGGGTGACCCTGGGCAAGTCACTTAACTCAATTTGCCTCAGTTTCCTAATCTGCAAAATGAGCGGGAGAAGGAAATGGTAAACCACTCCAAAATAACCAAATGAAATCACAGAGTCAGACCTACAGCAACAACCCCTCTCTCCCAGTTGATATAGTTGCAAAAAGCAAAGCCAGATAATAGAAATATGTAAATGTCAAGTGTAAATTATAAAAATTATACCTCTGTCCTGGGTCCTATAACAGAATGAGTAGTTTGTATCACAGAGAGAGTGAGGTTTCTGCAAGCGTGACAGTATAGGTAAAGGTCTGACTCTGGTAGGGATTCGCCTGGCAACCTGAGGTCCTTCCAACTCTATTTAGTTTCATTTAAAAATAAACTTTCTGAATGCTATTGTTTAGTCATTTTTAGTCATGTTTGAATCCCTCACTTTACAGGTGAGGAAATTGAGGCCTAATGAGGAAGAATGACTTGCCCTTGGCCACACCATTAGTGTCATAGGCCACATTTGAACTCAAGTCCTTTGCTTCCAAAGTCAATCCTCTTTTTTTCATATTGTGCTGCTTCCTTTGTAAACACAAATAATCGAAATACTATGGAGGCAATGATTGTGAATGAGAGTATACTGGAAAGCAGCTGCTGTGTTCTAATAAAGTGTATCCTGTGGTCAGAAAGGCTTATGCAAACCAGATTCAGTCATGGGGGTGTTCCCCAAAACCCCCTTTTTGGCTCCTGTCCCAACCCCAAATTCTCCAGAGAAACTCTGTCTCCAAGACAAGTTTCAGATTTGTTCCTCCACCCAGCCTTCTGCCTCTTATTCCTCCAGGCCCCAGCCCCTGACAGGGTCCAGGAATTGCGAGAATGTCTCTTGCCTCCAGGAAGCCAGTTTAGGAATTCCTCAGCTGGGTGGTTCCACTCTTTCCTCTTCCCTCTCCTCTAGTCCTAGCCAGGGCCTCATAAGGGTGGGAGGTGATTTCTGGGACTAAGCGGTGGCCTTCTGGGGCTGGGAAGATAAGCAAGGCCCTCATCTTCCCCAGCCCCAGGCCAAGTACCTAAGTCCTCTCTGGCTGGAGCCCTGGCCCTTCTCATAGCTGCCAGCTCCTATCTATAACACTTGTAGCTTGTCTGCAACTGTTCTGGCCAGTCTTCCATGGCCTGATCCAGCTGGATCAGAGGACTCTATTGTTTAACAACAAGCAAACTAGGGGAGGGAGCTTTGAGCCCATGTCAACCCCCAAGATTAACCTAGCTAGCACTTGCTCTAGAGGCAACCAATCTAAGACCTCTTGACTTCCCCTGTAAACTAATGGAAACCACTGGGTCTGAGAAGGGGGTCTCCCTCCCCTTCTAGCTCCTGGAATTCTCATGAGGCCTCCTCTGATAGCTCTTCCCTGTTAGTTTTTTCTCTTTTTTTTTTTGTGAGACAACCGGAGTTCAGTGACTTGTCCAGAGTATCAAATGTTTGAGGCTGGATTTGAACTCAAGTCCTCCAGTCTCCAGGGCTAGCACTCTTTCTACTGTGCCACCTCTCCTTCTTTTGAATACCTTACTTTGTATTGTACTATAGCTTTGCCTTAGTTTGTATACACTTTCTGCTTATTTATCTGTTTATACATTGTATTCTCCCAGTAGAATGGCAGCCATCTGAGAGCAGACCCTCTTCTGATTTTGTATCTTCAGGACCTAGACCACTGTGGATATATAGAAACTGAGTCTAAGGTCCCTTGTGCTTCAGATGCTCTTTTTGATCTCTAAAGGACAAAAAAACTGCACAACTCTGTGTTTCTAATCAGAGGTTCTTCACCTGAGCTCCATGAACTTTAAAAAAATCATTTTGGGGGCAGCTAGGTGGCGCCGTGGATAGAGCACTGGCCCTGAAGTCAGGAGGACCTGAGTTCAAATTCGGTCTCAGACACTTAATAATGACCTAGCTGTGTGGCCTTGGGCAAGCCACTTAACCCCATTGCCTTGCAAAAACCTAAAAAAATAAAAATCATTTTTCATCATTGTATTTTCAATCTTTTTCCTTTGTCATCCTATTTTAGTTTATGAATCTACAATCATAATCTGAGAAGGGGTTTGCCAGTTTCTCCAAGGGGTAGAAGGGGTCCATGGTACAAAAGCTCTGCTTTCTGGGGACTTGGTTATTGAGACTTCAAATCTGCTGGGTTAGCTTGTTGGCTCCCCTCCTCCCTGGCAAGGGTACCTCACAAACTCTCACCCTCCCAGTCTTAGCTAGAGAAGTTCTGGCAAGATCTCAACAGGAACTACCAAAGATGGCAGTGATAGGCATGGCCTAGGGAGGTGACTAAAGCACACAATGCCCCCATTGGGGCCCACATTAGAAAAGGCAGGCTGGAGGATTTTTCCAATGTAATTCGATATGGAAACAGCCCACTCCTGTAACATGAGACTCCTGGATGTAGAACATAATGTTTTGAATCTGTCTTCACTGTTTTAACTCTATGAGTATCTGAGGAGTCTCACTTAGAGTAATAATGAAACTTTGGAGCCCTGAAAACTCCCAAAACTCCTCCCCACCCCTGCCCAGGCTCTCATGGATGGGCAGATTGTATAGAACCGATGCCACGGCATTGATGCCTTCAATAGGGTTCAGACACTCCCCCAAGGAACTTCATGAAATAAAGCATTCACTTTGAGCACCAAAGGAGTTGGTGGCTTAAAACAAGGAATGTATTTATTTAGGCAGTGCCAAGAGGCAGATGGAATGTCCTCGCTGATAGGAGTCCCAAGATTCTTTCAGTAAATATGAAGGTTTAGAGGTGTATAAAGGTTCTTTCACAAGTTTGGAAGAAGGAAAAAAAAATACAACTTTCCCTCCCTGCTAAGAGTAGCTGCATTTTGCTAGTCTGACAGTTTGCCAAATTTGGTCGTATTACCACCTTGGGGGAAAGGAGAGGGCAGGTGTGAGCCATGAGCTCAGGTCATCTGGGCCTACCTCCTCATATTACAAATGAGGAAACAGTCCCACAGAGAAGGGATTTACCATCACTTAAGTTCAAGGACTGAAAGGAATCACAGAAACCATGTTGGACACCTGAGCAAGTCCCTTAAACTCTATTGGCCTCAGTTTCCTCATCTGTAAAATGAGAATCTCTATAATAGCCCTTACCTCCCAGGGTTGTAAGAATCAAATGAAAAAATAATTATAAAGTAACTAGTACATTATAGTAAATACTATATAAATGTTCATTATTAAAGTGCTAGTACCTAGCATCTAAGTTCGTAATTAGTCCTTTCTCTCCTTTCTTCCTTCCCTCCTTTCTTCCCTTGTTCCTCTCTTCTTTCTTTCTTAACCTTACCTCATTCCCTCCTTCCTCCTCTCCTTTCCTTCTTGCCTCTCTCCATTTATTCCTGCCTTGCTACATTTCTTCCTTCCTTCTAGGACTGAGTTTCCTTATCTTTTCTTACTTAATTTCCTTATCTTCCTTTTCCTTCTCCTAGGAAGCCTACATCTGTGAGCCAACAATTCACTGGTTGATCCGCTGCCTTCCCAACAGGCAAACTGTGCGTGTTGACTGTTGGTTTCCAAGCATCTCTCCATGCTGCTCCTAGCTTATTTAATTTCCCCTATGGGAAATTAGATGTTTTGTTGCCATAGGTGTATGCTCTAACTTCCAAATGGCCTGTTATTAAGACTATTTTTGTAGCCTGATATTCAGTACACTGACTCCCTCATCATTAACCTTCTACTTCAATTTACCTGCCAGTAAGCAAGCGGCCACCCAAGGGGGGCCATGGATAGAAAACGGGATCTGGAGTCAGGAAGAACTGACAATCTTACTGTGTTAGGCCAGTCACTACAACTGTGTTTGCCTCAGTTCTTAATCTATCCAATGGGGATACACTAGAGAAGGAAATAGCAGCCCACTCCAGTATCTTTCTGATAACAACAAAATGGCCAGCCTTCAAAGAGCCAGTCTTCACCTACCTTGGCATCTTGTTCCACTAGGTCTTCATTGAGTCCATTATCGGAGTCTCGATTAGCCTGTAACAGAGTCAGGAAACCACAATGTTAAATCACAGTATCAGCTAGGATACTGACCTCCCTCCTAAACCAAATCTCCCTGAAAGGGAAATAAGATACAGATACGTGTTGGGGAAAGAAGAAAAAGATAGCAATGAATTAGCACAGCACACGAATTTGGTGTAAAGTAAGGGAAAGAAGTTTGGCTTTTAAAATATGAATTATTGCAGATTCAAGTGAAGAGAATTAGAGGGATAAGCACATTGGTCACATTGATGCAAATGAAAGGAACATGAAACATGGCCCAATTCTGATGAACTGCCACAGCCATGCTTGGTTCCAAAGAACAGAGGAAACACACCTCTTTCTTTTTGGTAAAGACATGCAAAAACAGGGGCAGTTAGGTGGCACAGTAGATAGAGTATTGGCCCTGGAGTCAGGAGGACCTGAGTTCAAATTCGGCCTCAGACAGTTGATAATTACCTAGCTGTGTGGCCTTGGGCAAGCCACTTAACCCATTGCCTTGTTAAAACAAAAAGCAAAAAAGAAAGAAAAAGAAATGCAAAAACCAGTCAGGAAGATCTGGATTCACATTCAGCCTTATACTCATATTAGTTGGATTAGCCTGGACAAGTCATTTAACCTCTGCCTGCCTCAGTTTACTCAATTCTAAAATAAAAATAATAATAGAATCTATCTTGTAGAATCAAGTGAAATAATAATTATAAAGTACTGACAGATAGAAAGTACTCTATAAATGTTTTTATGATAATTAGTATTAACTATTATTATAAAAATTAACAGGCCAGACCTGATGCCCTCTAAGATCCCTTTTTGGTCTTAAGAGATGAGGAACTGGAAGAGAGAGGTCACTTTCATAAGGTTGGGGGTGGGATGGTGAGAGAAATTAGGGGAAGGATTCAAGTTGAGCCTTGAAGGAAAAGAAGCCCTCCAAGAGCAAGGTTTGGGATGGTATAAGCAAAGAAGTATCTCAGAAGCATTCCCCATCCCCCACTCATGCAAATCATCATCCCTGTTTGGACTCTCACAATTTGTCCTGTATCATGTTAGATGTTCATCTTCTATTTTGTCATCTAACAAAACATGGTAGATAGTTCATTGCCCCTACTTGATTAGAATCCAAGCTCCTCAGAGGGCAGCTAGGTGGTGCAGTGGATAAAGCACCAGCCCTGGAGTCAGGAGTACCTAGGTTCAAATCTGGGCTCAGACACTTAATAATTACCTAGTTGTGTGGCCTTGGGCAAGTCACTTAGCCCTATTGCCTTGTAAAAACCTTAAAAAAAATTTAAAAGACTCTAAGCTCCCTGAGGACAGAGACAGGTCTTATATCAAATGTCCCAAAAAGTCTTAGTGCAGTCTAACTTAATAAAGCTTTAATAGTTTTATTTGAATAATAAACTGCATAGTTCAGAGACCTCTAGCAATCCAGTTCTTTCTCACTTTTGCATCAATTAAGTAATATTTATTCACATGTGTGATTTCATAACCCCCAAGAGAACATAAACTCCTTGAGGGCAGGAATTATCTTTATTTTGTCTTTGATCTCCAACACATACCACGGTACCCTGAAAATAACAGGTATTTAATAAATGTCAGATTACTTAATTGAATTAGATCTCTAACCTCCATAGTAATGCAATAGAAAAGTGCTAACCAATAATTTTTCATTGAATGCATGATTCATAATCCACAGTTTGGGGGAAGAGTAGCAGTGTTGGGTCTCCTATACCATCCCTAATCATACCATCACACAGCCCTGTAATAAAATCAGCCAGACAAGAGAGCTACAGGGGAAAGAGTGAACTGACTTCATGGGATTTGAATGCCAGCTCCGCCCCGGGCTTGAGCCAGTCTCTAAATTTCTCTGGACCATGGTTTCTTCATGCATAAAATGAAGAGGTTGACCAGATGGCCTCTGAGGTCTTTTTCAGATAGGCAAAGAGACCTATGGACATCCTCATACACATGTAGTTTGGTCATTTGTACATTATCATAGACTCTAGGTACAATCACATGCCACCTGTAGTTTTGTTAAAGATTGTCCATGATTTTATTGGTGGAGATACTTCCTCTACAGATTCACATCATGGTCCCTCTCTGTCCCTTAGTAGGTCTTTATGAGTTGTCATGGTCAAAAGCATCTCTAACTATTGATCCCTATTGGATAATGAGGTTCTCTTCACTTAGCGATACTGGTCCCCAAAAGAAAAAGACAAGTTAGTCAGTGTACCTATTAGACCCTTTCTACAATGGTAGGATCTTCCAATCCTTGTTCTCCCATGACATGGCCTTCAAACATTTAAATAGTCCTTCTTTCCATAAGGACCATGGGAAGGCATTTAATACAAAAAGATGGCTATAGCCATTGATCAAAGAGATAACCCCAAATACAGAAAATGAAGCAAGACTTCAGAAACACAGGCATTTTTTTTAGAAATATAATAGATTCAGATCAGCATTGCTAACTGTATAGAGTTCCTCATCTCCCCCTTTATCCTTGCCAAAATATTACCTGCAAAAGAACCACCAGCATCCTCTGGTAGTACCCAGAAGTATCCCCAATGACATCATCCTCCAGACTGGAGCCATATTCTGCAAGAAAAAAAATTCACATGGCTTATCAATGTCACATAGCAAGAGAGCCTCCATTTTGGAGGAGAACAAGATGGTGAGGAACATGTCATAGAAGGTAACTGAAGAACTTAAGGGCATTGAGACTGGGAAAGAGAAGACTTGGAGAAGCTATCATATGGAGGAGGGATTAGACTTAGAATCAAAGTGAGAGATAGAAGACCATGGCGGTCATCAACTCACATCCCACATTTTCCAGTGGCAGGGACATTAAGCAGTTTTCCCAGGCTCACATAGCCTGGTCACTAGTACTTGGATAGAAACTAGAGTGATGAGTTAAGGCCAGTTCTTAAGATGTAAAGCTGAAATACTAAATGATAGTGATGCCCTGGATAGAAAAAGTGAAAATTTGATGAGGAGAGGATTCAGGGGAAGAAAAAATTAGTTCTTTTTGAGTCTTCAAAACCAAAGGAAGATCTAGTCCAAGATGTACAAAGGCAATTGTGATTGGAGAACTGGAGCTCAGGAGAAAGACTAGAACTAGATAGACAGATATTAAGGTAGTGTCATGCTGCATAGCGCACTGGAGTCAGAAAGACCCAAATTTAAATCTAGTCTCAGACACTAGCTGTGTGGCCTTGGGTAAGTCACTTAACCCTGTTTTTTTTTTTAGGTTTTTGCCAGGCAATGGGGTTAAGTGGCTTGCCCAAGACCACACAGCTAGGTCATTATTAAGTGTCTGAGGCCGGATTTGAACTCAGGTCCTCCTGACTCCAGGGCCAGTGCTCTATCCACTGTGCCATCTAACCTCCCCTTAATCCTGTTTTCCTTGGTTTCCTCATCCATAACATAAGCTGAAGAAGGAAATAGCAAACCACTCCAGTATCTCTGACCAAAAAAACCCCAAGCGGAACCACGAAGTGTTGGACAACTAGAACTAGAACAACTGAATAGCACAGAGATAGATATCTAGATATACCCATACACATATATATACATATATATATATCATATCATATAATATATATAAATATATGTCTGTGTATATGTACATTGTGTGTGTTATTATATATGTATATTTCAGAATCATCAACATAGATGGGATCCTGGAACCCAACGTATGGGTGAGTTTATAAAGAAAGAGGGTATAGAGGAGACAGAACAGGTCAGAGTTCTGAGTTAAGGGGCAAGAAAAGAATAAGAATCCGGGAAAACAGACTGAGGAGCAGTCAGACAAGTAGAAGGAGATCCAAGCAAGTGATAAAAATATCATGAAAAACCAAAGAGGAGAGTCACCAGGAAGAGAGGGTGATCAAGTGTCAGCAGCAGAGACATCAGGAGGGAGGAGACTTGGGAAAATAGCTTTGGATTTTGTTAATCAAGAAAGATCATTGTAACAACTTTCAAAGATTTAAAAACTCTAATCAACACTATGACCCATCCTTATTCCAAAGCATGGGAGATGAAGAATTCCATTCATCTCCTGCTAAAGTTGATGATACACTGAGACACAGATTTCAAGATATTTGAAGAATTCATTTTACTTGGCAAGGCATATTTGGTCTAAGGGTTTGGCTGTTCTTTCTTTTCCAATAGAGAGGAAGGGTGTGGTGGCAGTAAGATAAAATAAATGCTTGTTAATTAAAAAAAAATATTTAATCTCACTGGCTACTTTAGAAGAAGCAATTTCAACTGAGTGATAATGTTTGCAAAGGACTGGGGAAGGCATAAGGGAAGGCATCCACAGTCTCAAAGGTAGTACTGCCTCTGGAACCAAAGAGAACATGTCTAATGCCCCTTCAATAGGCTTGGCTTTCGAATACTTGGAGTCACTATCCCATCTTCCCAAGTCTTCTCCTGGCTGAACATGCCCCAGTTCCTTCAACCAAATTGCCTGGCCTGGAAGAGTCTAAACACCAGAGTTAATCTTTTTTACCCCAGGACCTTTCCTGGTCACCCCCTAAATAATCACTCTTCTCCCTAATACAGGAAAGCCAGAACTGAACACTATGTGGTCTGACCAGAGCTATCACCACCCTAGGCCTTGATTTGATGGTTTTCTAATCACATTAAGTTTTTTTTTAGCTGTCACATTGTACAGCTTTGGAGATGAAGTGATTAGAGTGGTAGACCTGGAATCAGATCCAGCCTCAGACACTTATCCATGTGACCCTAAACAAGCCATTTATTCTCTGTCTACTTACTTCAGTTTACTTAGTTGGAAAATGTGAAGAATTTCTGTCAGCAGAATTGTTGTGAAAATCAAATGAAACAATGTTTGTAAAGGACTTAATGTTCTTTCCCCCTTTCTTACTGACTTATCTTTTCCTCTACTACAAATCCCAGAATTTTTTCAGACAAAAGCCCACTCTTCTTTCATGTCATACTTATTAATAATAAAGCACATGTTGTTTCTTTGAACCCGTCTAAAACTTTACATTTATCTCTATTGAATTTCTCCTTATTAGATGTTGCCCAAAGCTTTAGATTGTCAAGGTATTTGCCTTGACTTTGCCATCTAATATGTCAGCTCTTGACCCCAGACATAACTTTGTCATTTCACTATTGAAGATAAAAGGAAAATGAAATCCCTCAACTTGGTGTGCCCAGTGGCCTATCTTCAAAGAAGGGATGGATAATAGTGACCACCAGTGTCAAAATCAGTTACCTTCTTCATAAGCTTGTTTTATGCTCACTAATTCTTCAGGAGTTCTGGATGCCAGAATTTCAGTCAACACTTTTTCATTTGTCCCAGCCCCCTGTGGGGGGAAAAAAATGGAAGATAAAGATAAAAAAAAAAAAACAGAACAAAAAAGAACAAAACAAAAGAAGTCAACATAAGAAAATAACAGATAAGTTGCATCTTAGAACAGACCAAACCAAATACTTCCTAACTATGTTATGGACCCTAGGGTGAAGGGAAATTTCATTAGGAAAAGGATAGGGGAGAAAGTGGGAAGTAAGTCACTTAATTTCTCTCTTTCTCAGCTTCATCTGCAAAAAGGAATGATAATAGCAACTCTCTCCTTGGTAGTGCAAATCTTTTTTTTTTAGGTTTTTTTGCAAGACAATGTGGTTAAGTGGCTTGCCCAAGACCACACAGCTAGGTAATCATTAAGTGTCTGAGGTCATATTTGAACTCAGGTACTCCTGACTCAGAGATTGGTACTCTATCCACCACCTAGCCACCCCTGTTGTGCAAATCTTAAAGCACTCTATAAATGCTAATGTTTGCTGTTCTGTTATTATTAATGGCTATAATTTACCAAACAGTAAATGTTTTGTAGCAATAACTGATATTTACAAATGAATAAACCATTTGGATGATTTTTTTTAATTAACTTAATATTAAACTTTAATACAGCCCATCAAACTTTCTTTGCAGTAATTTCAGAGGATCACAGATTCAGAACTAGAAGGTAGCTTGGGGGTCACTGACTCAAATCAAAGAATCAAAATTGGGGGGAGCTCAGTCTATAGGGAAACTGGGGTCTAGAAAGATGATTTGCCCAAGCTTATTACAGACAGACTCAAGATTTAAACTCAGAACCTCTAACGCCACTTTTCATACTGCTTGGGAAGAAAAGAGATAGACAAATCAGCTCCAGAAGGACAAATAGCTTGAAGAAAGAATTCCAAAAACTGACCCTTCTGACCATCTGCTCAGTGATTCTGAAAGCTGATAAAGTTTGCCTATCTCTCCCAGGCACCCCTCTTCCAAAGAAAAGACAGGATGGGCACCTGTGCAGGGAAAAATCACAAGCTATAAGAGACCTCCCTTCTGAGGTCATGAAGAGACCTGGGGGGCAGGGGACTGAGGAAAGGCTGCATCATGGATGGCGAGAGAGTGGGCTTCTAAAAGTTCTTGCTGGACCATTCTTCAAATAAATAAAAAGTATCATACAGACTTCTTATTCAACTGAAGCCTCTCAGGTTATAGATTCAGTACCAGTCCCCATGACCTATAGCCTTGACCCATTCTGGGATGGGATCGGGGAGGCCTGACATTTGGTTGTCTGACATTTGGGTGCCAGAGAAAGGAAGGGGAAAACTTTAGGAAAACTGGCCATCTCCTACATTAGGAAAGATTCTGGAGTGGCCCAATGAGATACTGGAATCCCTATTGGAAAAATCCTTTATGAAATATTAAATCGGGAGAGGAATGATTCCTTGGGAGAGATAAATGTTTCAGATGAGGACAATGAATACTGACAGTCTGCCTCAAAGCAGATTTATGTCAATTGGTTCCTTGCCCTTATGAGAAGGAGATCATATCACTGGGAACAAATAGTGAAAATCCTTGGGACAACACTGAAATGAAGGAATAAGGAAAGAAGATTTACTTTGAGGATTTGTGAACAAAAAGCTAGGAAGGAGAGACAAGAGAGAATATAAGAGAAATTCAAAGGTTACAGAATAATAGAAAATAAATCAATCAATGAACAGGCTTAAAGTGACTCCCACAAAGGTCAAAGGCTAAAGAATGATTACAAAGGGGCTAAGAATTCCTTCAAAAACTGGGCAGAGATTACCCCATTTCAGAAATCATTGATGGACCTCAATGGGGTTGAAAAATAAGCCTTTCTCTTTTATGAGTGATTCCTGAAGTTGAATCTTGTGGAAGGCTTAGGCTCTGGACTCTCTAGCTCCAGACTTCTTAACTTAGGGTCCTTGAAGTATTTTTTAATCGTTTGGCTATAATAATTCAATATATTTATTATTAATATCAATGTTATTAATATTAATCTTATACATTTTATTTTATGCATTAAAAACATTATTTTGATAAGGGACCCATAGGGCCCATGGGGTCCAGGAACTGCTCAGGGAAAGGTTAGGAATGTTTGGTCAAAAACCTGGCTGATCTTAGAACAAAGAGCAGCACAGACCCCTGAAAGTCTCCAGGTAGAATGGTTCCCTCAGTCTTTGAAGGCCAAAGCTGGTGGGTGAGCTCCTGGGGAGTGTCCTCCGATGGTTTCTGACAGTGGGACATGAGGAGAGATCAGCATAGTAACTGGTTGTGTCAAAGATGACAAACAAGTCAAAATTTTAAGAAGCTTCGAGGGTTTGGGAAACATCTGAATTTTGTTTGGTGAGTTGTCTATTTAGAAATATGGACACCCTGTTCACAATAAGGAGAGAAGGCTGTGTCACCTCAGGAGGCAAGCTAGGGTTGTCAGAAATCTAGACAAGAATGCACAGAGTCCTAGGAGATGGAGATAGCCCATAACAATGATTGGGCTACGCCCAGCTTGCAAATTTAAAAATTTGGTCCGCCATCATTAATGTTCCAGGTGTAGCTATGTGGGAAAGGACCCCTACTGCAAGGTAGTGAGCCTCCCAGAAGTGGTGGGGGACATTGGCACAGCACTAAAGTTGTCTGGTGAAAAGGCTTGTGCCTTTTCTCATTTGATCCTCAGGACATTACAGTAAGGACAGAACAGTACAGGACAGTACAGTAAGGACAGTAAGGTAAAAACAGGTCAGTATAGTAAGGACAGTACAGTAAGAACAGTACAGTAAATTACAACAGGACAGTACAGTAAATTATATCCTCATCTGTAAAATGGAATTCCCATTTTACAGATGAGGTTGAAATTTGCCCTGGATCACCCAGGTCAGAGGCACAATTTGAATCCAGGTCCTCTGACTCCAACCAAGTCCAGTTCTCTGGTCACTATGACCCTCTGCCTGTAAATGATATGTGCTGCGCTGATGACTGTTCTCTGGTTGTTTTAGCTACGGTCATCACCAGTCACCAGCTTCTGCATTGTGAGCTACAGCTCAGAAGGAACTGGAGGAAGAGACATAGTTACTGAGACAAAAACTCCCCATTATGATGTTTCTATGTCACTTCCTTTCTCAAACTAAAAATGGGAAGTGTCTTCTCCCAGCTCCTTGCATGCTTGCCCAGTGGCTAGATAATGGACCAGGCTGTCACACTTTCCCAGTCACCGAGGAAGTGAAACAAGGCTGCATTCTTGCTTCAGTGCTTTTTAGCAAAGTGTTTTCAATCATATTGCCAAATGAGGACAAACATGGGATTAAAGTCAGCTACTGTCCTGATGGTAAAGTCTTCAACTGGAAATGGGTACAAGCCAAGACTAAAGTGGAGGGAAGGATGGTGCATGGTTTTTTGTTTGTAGATGACTGTACTCAATGCAACCTCTGAAGCTGAGAAGCAACAAAGCATGGATTGATTCTCTGCTGCATATAACAGTTGTTTCATAAATATTTGTTGAATTAAACTGCATTATCAGTCTCCCCTTAGCTTTACTCATTAATAACCTTAAGGATAAGTTGGGGATGGGATTTGTAATTTTGTTGGTAGAGGGAAATCCTGTAATGAGTGACCTTTCAGTGCAGGCAGGCATATTTGGTGCCATTTGTTGCCATTGAGAGCCTAAAAAACTAAACAGTGAGTAAAGTGACTGGCCCAGGGTCCCATAGCCACTCCAGCACAGATGAATCATCTTGGTTCTCTATCCACTAATACTGTCTTTCTCCTATAACAAAAACTTCTCAAACTAACATTCAAATATGGCAAATAACTAATTTCTGAAATCATGAAAACTTCAAGAATAACCTGAAGGAAATTATTAAATTAAATAGAAATAAAAACTTAAATGTTTTGCCTAAAAAATGACCTGTTGATTTCCTTCCTTCTTCTCCTCCCCTGTTCCCCCCCCAACTTACTATGAGCTTCCTAGCAGCCTCCCTAGAACACTTTTGAGTTTGTAAAACCATTTATAAAAGCAGAGCCAAAGAAGGCGATTAGACATTTTCATCTTAACTGCTGAACAAATCTTTGGCTCTTTAAGACAAAGAGTTGTATGTCTTTATATCTATTTCTTTATTGTCTTTAAGGTGGACTCTTTTCTTCTTTTTCCTCCTTCCTTACCTTCAAAGCATGCTTCAGTTCATAGGCATCATAGAGCCTGGCAGGCTTCATCAGAGCCACAATGAGTTTCTCAAATTTCCCCGTCAATTCTGATTTCAGGTCATCCAGAAGATCCTGCCAAAAGGAAGATACAGATGGATTGACTGGAAAGGAGTGGAATGAGTCCCTTCTCATCTAGACAAGTTATCTCTTCACAAGTAATAATGTTCATAGAATCACAGATTTAGAGTTGGAAGGATACTTTGAAGGTCATTGCATCCAAATCACCCATTTGAAGATTTAGAACTGAAAATCTGAGATTTGATGACTTGGCCAAGGTCAGATAGCTAATAAATGTCAGAGGTATAATTTGAACTCAAATCCTAGTCCTGGACTTTTAGCCACTTTACCATTCACTTCTAAATTAAAAGTTAGGTGAATATAATTAATAAAAGATCTAAAGAAAAATCCAATGTGGTAATCAGTATTCAACATTCAGTATTTCCTAAATGCTAACTATATGATAAATTTGCCCTGATGATTTAGAGTAAGGATGAAAACAATTCATGCCTAAAGGAGTTTAAATGCTAAAGGGGGGGAGAGCATTTACTTAAATCAGTATGCACAAGATACATACATGGAATGTAACTTTTGATAGAAAGGCTCTAGCAATGGAGACCAAGAAGTCAAGGAATTCTCAGAAGCAGAGGAGGAGAAGAGGGAGGGTATCCCAAGTGTTGAAAATGGTCAATGCAATGATGCAGAGATTGGAGATGGAGCCTGTATATGGCATGTGTATGTGTATGTGTGTTTGTGGACATGCATACTCGTGTATAAGGAATGACTTGGGGAACACTATAGCTGGATCACAAAATGTATGGGGGGGGCAATTAGGTGGTAGAGTGAATAGAGCACCAACCCTGGAAACAGGAGGACCTGAGTTCAAATCCAGCCTCAGACACTTAATAATCACCTAGCTATGTGACCATGGGCAAGCCACTTAAGCCCATTGCCTTGCCAAAAAAAAAAAGAATGTGTAGAAGGGAATAATGTGTAATAAATGAAATTGGAAGAATAGGTAAGGTCCATTTATGAAGGGTTTAAGTTAAAGAGGGGGATAGCATTGTCAAACCTGCAATGTAAAAATAATAAATATGTACATATTACTTTATATAATAGTGTATTTTTAAAGAAGGGAATTGACTTATACAGAGATTAAGTGACTTTGCCCAGGGTCACCTATATCCTAAGTGTCTGAAACCAAATTTGAACTCAGGAAGATGAGTCTTCCTAACTCTAGGTCTAGCACTATCCACTATACTATCAAGCTGCCCAAAATTAAATTAATCTACTTCAAACATACCTCCAATCTCCTACTACATTCCATTCTGTGGTTTAACATTAGACACATACCCTGCCAAATAAAGTTTTAAATGCCACTGCAATGTCTTGGCGTTGGGCGTTGCTTCGCGCCGTGAGGAGAGTCAGGATGCTTTCTTCATCAGTACCTGCAATTAATTCATAAACGGTCTCAGTCCTCTTTCTGAGTATGCCCACTCTCTAAGATCCTCTGTGGCCTAGTTTCCTAAAACAAAACCACAATGCTCTTTAGCAGGGATAGGAAATATCTAGCCCAATGGTTGTATAAGACCCACAAAATCATTTGGTCTGACACTGCCATGGCAAGCATAGTTGGAAAGTGAAATTCAATAAATCTAGGCATTTTTCAGGGTGAATGAACTGAAAATCTGACCAAATATAGCAGGCTAATTTTTAAATTGATATTTTTAATCAGAGAATGATATTATAAATATCCAAATGGCCCTTGACAGAAAAGGTTCCCCTTACTCTACACAGTTAACTTTCCTTCATTTTCCTACTCTCCACCCTTCAGTGAGCAGCTACAGCTTCTAGCTCTTAGTACATACCTTTGTGGCTATCGAAAAATCATTGACATTTTTCAAATGATAACCGTTTGGGTTACACAGCAGTGTGGAGTGTGAGTGGATCAGTGCCTGGAAAGCTCCAGAAAGTTTGACCAAGCTGGGAAACCTTCAAGTAAAGCTTAGTAATATCCTGTCATGGATGGATAAGAAGATTGGAGGACTGGGGCTAGAAGGAACTTGAGAGGCAAACTAATGCAATTTCTCATTTTGTAGATGAAGAAAGGCAGGTCCAGGCACATTAATTCACTTTTGAGAGATCAACCAGGACTAATAATAGACCTGAGATTAGAACCTGGATCCTGTGACACCTAAGTTGGTGATTTTTCCACTATCCCATAGGACTTAAGAAAGCCTTGGAGAAAAAAAATACTAAAAAGAAAAATAAATGAAAAGAAAGCCTTGTAAATAGAAAAGTAATAGAAAAGTTTTGGTTTCAGTTTTTTTTAATTAATCTCTCTGTAAAGCAAATATATTTCATTGACAAAAACCATTTTTGTTAAGATCTCATTGCCAAGAATATTGATATATCAATACAACTGTGCATAATGTTGAAGACTTTCTTACCAAGTCCCTTCATTGCTTTCCGAAGGGTTTCAGCATCAGCCCGGTCATCAAACCCAGGGAAAGCAGTCACTGTGCCTCTGGTTGCCTAAGGAGACAAAGGATAGATCATGAATCTAACATACATGCTGTGATGCACAACCAGCAGCATGGACCATAATAGTCCTTGAAACAGTAAAGTAGTTATTAATCACCTACTACGTATCAGACAAGTCATAGTGGATAAAGGCAGCCTTATAAGTAGGAAGACCTGGGTTCATGTTCTGACTCTGAAACATATAGGTTATATTGTCTCCCCTCAGTTGTTCTCCAGATCAGTAAAAAAAAAGGTTAAGAAAGAAAATAGTGAGTAAAAATAAGGCAGAGGGAAATTCACAAATAATAAGTATAAATTTGAATGTGGAGATATGCTTACAGAAGGTCTCATTGTGCTGGCAAAGAACTGGAAACTTCCTGGATACATAACTTTGATCCAGCAATACCACTACTAGGTCAAAAATAATAATGTTTGTCCTTCATTCTCGAAGAAGACCAGGACATCAGGGAGCTGATGCCATGACAAGCACATGAATTGGATTTGAGTGAGGGGGTGCTGTGCTAAGTCACCAATCTCACTTTCTCCTCCAGAGACAGGGACTAGATATGAAGCAGGATGATTGGAGATGACCCTGGATGTGAGGTAATTAGGGTGAAGTGACTTACGGAAGGTCACATAGCTAGTATGAGTCAAGTGTTGGGGGTTGGATTTGAACTCCCATTTCCCTGACTCCAAGACCAGTGCTCTATCCACTGTGCCATCTAGCTGCCCTCTACTAGGCCTATACCCCAAAAAGATCACTAAAAAAAGGGAAAACCTCACATGTACAAAAATATTTGTAGCAGCTCCTTTTATAGTGGCAAAGAACAGGAAATTGTGGGGATGCCCATCAATTAAGGAATGACTGAACAAGTAGTGATATATGGTTGTGATGGAATACTCCCTTACTACAAGAAAACTCAAAGATCTTAGAAAAACTTGGAAAGATTTACACAAAATAACAGAGCAAAGAGAGCAAAACCAAAAGAACACTGTATGCAGCAATAGTAATATTGTTTTAAGAATGATCTCGAGCAACTATGTCATTTTTTATTATTATAAATGTAAATGCACAAATTAAAAATAAAAGACATGTGAAAAAAAATATCTGCCACCAGAAAAAAATTGATAGATATAGTGAATAATTATTCATAAATATATTTGCTTGTGTCTAATGTATACCATGGAAATAATGTAAAGACTGGCAAATTGCCTTCTGTGGAGGGTGGGGGAGGGAAGTAAGATTAGGGGGAAAATCGTAAAACTCAAAATAAATAAAATCTTTAAGTGTCTAATAATAGCAATTTCTAGGGTGCAGGGGAGAAAAAGGGAAAAAAATTTACATGATAACTGCTGTATATTTGGAGGGAACTTACATGATAACTTTGCTATATATTTGGAGGGCATAACAGTTGTACATGGTAAATTTGCAGTTACATGTAAATTATCTTTTTTATTGTACTTGTATTATGGAAGAGCTTGTTTTGTTCCATATATTGAAAATAAATTTTCAAAAAAGAAAGTAAATCTAGGACATGGTGTTCCAGACAAACCTCTAAGGCTATAAGTTGTGGAAAACGTGCCCACCTGCATTGAGAGAATGGATTTCTTTACCTGGGTGTTCCCCATCCCAATGAATTCAAAGGTCCTGACCCTATCACTCACTCTCTCTTAGGATTGGGCTAAAATATGTATAGGTCATAAATAAAGCTACAAATCAGGAATTTAAAAAAATCTCTACTCAAAATGAACCTATATTGTAATAGGAGAGACAAGTCACATATCAGTATCTATAGAATAAATATAAATAAAATCAAATGAGTTGGGGTAGGGGGTAGTTGAGGGGGTAATGAAGAATGGTTTCATGAAGATAGTATCTGAGCAGAAAATTCCTAATTGTGTGAGAAGAATAAAAAGACTAGTTTGGCTTTATCCTATAGTGAATGTAGGGAAATATGTAACCTGGAAAGATGAACTGAGAGTATATCACAAAGGGCCTTAAAAGGAGGAGCTTATATTTGTATCATATTTTATGACTTATAGAAGAAACTTTGGTGGGTCGTGTGATATAACATTATGGTCCCCACTAGGAAGTGAAAGGGATGTCTGTCTCCCATGAGACTTGAAGCTGGGTTACTCAGGATGGGTAAGTGGATTGGTCATTATACACTAATGCATTAAGCTTACAAGGACATGTGAATATACATACACATTTGTGGGTTGACATTTTCATTCTTGGGTCCACAATCCCCTAGCAGAGCTCATTTTATAAGTTGGGGGGGCAGGGATGTCTTTTTTGCACTTGTTAAACAAATATCAGATCAATTAACCTTGGGATTATGTCCTAAATCTGTTCTTTCTTCCACTCTTCCTACTTAGATTTGGTCAATGTATGCTGTAGTCATATCAAAAAATGCTCCAGATCATTATTGATTAGAGAAAAACAAATTAAAACGATCATTTTTTTAACCCACATCTATCAGATTGCTAAAAATCACAGAAAAAGGAAAATTATCTTTGTTGGAAAGGATGTGAGAAAATTGAGAAGCTAATGTTGGTGGAGTTGTGAATTGATCCAACCATTCTTGAGAGCAATCTAGAACTATGTCCAAAGAACAATAAAACTGATCATGCCCTTTGACCCAGCAATACCAGTACTAGACCAATATCCAAAAGAAATCATAAAAAAATGGGAAAAGTCCCACATGATCAAAAATATATATAGCAGTTCTTTCGTACTGGCAAAGAATTGGAAATGTCCATTAATTGGGGAATGATGGAACAATTTATGGTATAAGAATGTTATGGAGTACTATTGTTCTATAAGAAACCAGATTTCAGAGAAGCGTGGAAAGAATTACATGAACTGATGCTGAGAGAAGTAAGCAGAACCATGAGAACATTGTATACATTAAAAACAGCATTGTGAGTTGATCAACTATGATGGATATAGCTCCTCTCAGCAGTTCAGGGATCAAGGACAACCCCAGGAGACCTGTTCTGGACAATGCCATCCATATCCAGAGGGGGGGGGAGGGAAGAAAACACACAGAATCCAAATATACTATGTTCACTTTTAAAACTTCTCTTATGGTTTTCCTTCCTATCTCATGATTTCTTTCTTTTCCTTTAGTCCTAATTCCTCTTACACAAAATGACTAATACAGAAATTACATGTACAACTTTTACCAGACTGTTCACTGCCAAAGGGAAGGGGGAGGGAAGGGAGGGTGATAGAAAAAAAATATTTAACTTATAAATTTGCATATGAATATTGAAAAATTACCATGGCATGTATTTGGAAAAATAAAAATGAAATATCAATTTTTCTTTAACAAGTGGCCCAGGAGACTGTGTCACTACATACCTTGATATTCTTAGACAATGAAAAAAACTTGGCCCCTGTTTTGTCTCTCTAACAAGACCCCTGGTCTTCTTTCCATTTTGCTGCAATAGCTTTAGGTCATGTGATATTATTTAGAATAATAATCACGACATTTAGTTCTTCAAGGGGTAAGTTATAGAATTGAAGGTCATCATTTCAGAGCTAGAAGGAACCTTAAGTCATGTAATCTACTCATCTGAATTTATAAATGAAAGAACTGGGTTATGAAGACATTGAATTAAAAGATCATAGATCATAGCCATACATTTTCACATAGTAGGTCATTCTCCTTATCTTCCTTCCCAAATGGTGTTCTTTTCCCCCTACTTTTTAGGTCCCCTTTCTATTCTCTGTGGTTTCCCCTAATAGAATATAAGTTACTTGAGGGTAGACATTGTCTTGTTTAATTTTATCACCAATATGGGCTTAGTAAAGGCTCATTAGATGCTTTAGCTATTAAAATATATTTTACAAAAAATGACTTTGAAAAGACTTTAGAATTCTGATCTAAACACAATGAAAACTTGAGTTTAAAATAATGAAGATGAAATATGTAACTCCTCTCAACAGAGAAGTAATGACCTTCAAATCCAGAGGTATAAATTTTCAAATACAGCTAATAAAAAGATGTGTTTTGTCTTACTGTCTATACATGTACTGAGGGTTTGTTTTTTTGTTTTATTTTGATCAACTGGGGAGAGGGTAATGGAAGGGACAGATTAATTTTTCTCTTAAAAGCTTGATATTTAAATATTTTTAAAAACTAGAAAAATGTATTCTAAAACAAGAAAGATAAAAGGCTGTATGATCCTAGAAAAAAGGGATAGAAAAATGTAAATAAGGGGAGTCAAAAGAAGCCAGAAATAGAATCCAATGTATATGAGACTATTCTTTGATAAATTCTGTTGACTCCTAATAACAAATTCCACCTATCTTCCTTCTCAAAGGATGTTCTTCTCCCCCTACTTTTTAGGTCCCCTTTATTCTCTGCAGCATTTCTCCCATTAGAATGTAAGTTACTTGAGGGTATCAAAGGGGCACTGGGTGTGCCAACATCCTGGAGAGAGAAAATTCCCTTTGCTTTGTGGAAATCTTTAGCATGTCTCATAAAGCACTCCTTTTAAGGGAATGTCTGATAGCCAGCTCCTCCACCTCATACTGGGTCGCCCCACCTATCCTTAATTGGGCATTCCCCCCCCTCACTTCCTTGATGCACAAGTCAGAAGTAGCTTTTCAGATCCAGACCTCTCCCCCATGCCTGAATAATCAACAAACTTAGAGAAATATTAATAAATGTGTATGTTAACCTAATTCTGTTTTGCACTCTCTTGAGGCCAAACTCTGAAAGTTAACATTTGTCCCTTATTAGGACAAACTCTGAAGATGAACACATATTTAATTTAATTATTATTTTTTAGACCAGACTCACGGAAGTTCTCAACTCATATTTGAACCACCCTTAAACACTATCAAAGGGGGCGGCTAGGTGGTGTAGTGGATAAAGCACTGGCCTTGGAGTCAGGAGTACCTGGGTTCAAATCCGGTCTCAGACACTTAATAATTACCTAGCTGTGTGGCCTTGGGCAAGCCACTTAACTCCATTTGCCTTGCAAAAACTAAAAAAAAAAAAAAAAAAAAAAAAGACTATCAAAAAGATAACTAGAGATAGAGAATTTATTAACTTATTAAGTCAGACACTGTGGTGGGAAACAGATGGAAGAAAATGGTTAAAAAACTAATAATTAAGAGGTGGTCCTTCCAAAGGATAGTGATCATCTCCCAAGTTTTCTCTGTCCAGTGGGACCACTTCCTACAAACACTGAAGACACCATAGAAACTAAGCTCCCTAAAACAAACCAAAAGTCACCAGAATCGTGAGTCACTACCACAAGTTACTTTCCACATGGACTGTAGTTAATTTGGGGCGTGCTCTAAATATCCTACAGCCAAAGACAAACAAGAAAATTATTAATGGCATGCTTACTTTCCAGAGTTGAAAAAATATTTTCCTTATACACTATTTTAGCAGACTCACACTCAAAAACCAAGTCAAGGCCATAGGAACATCTGGAGCCCAGATGTGACTCACAAATCTGAGTCAGAGAACGGAAGAATTCTAAAGGGGTGATTTCCATCTCCAAACCACTTCTCTCCCCAACAAAGAATGGTTCTCTCTTTTTTCTCAAGAAACTCAATCTGTCACAACTCAAAACAGGTACTTCGGAGATTTAAATTTTATTTCATTTATATTCATTCCAATCTACTGGATAGCTGTACTCTTTACCACCTAGTCAAAAATCTTCAATGACTCCCTATGGAGTCCCTAGGACAACCCAAAAGTTGGATATTTAAGGTCCTTCACCAACACTTCCTAAATTTCTAATCTTAATTCATCTTCTCATCCCTTCATTTGCCCTTTCTTCAAGTTAAAGTGGTTTGTTAGATATTTTCCAGCGTACAACTGTAATCTCTGGTCTCCAAGCCTTTGCACAAGCAGTCTTCTCTGTCTGAAAAGAACCTTTCTCATTTATGGGATGCCAACTCCTACCAGGGAGGTGTTTCTCCATCCCTGGTTTTTAGCACCCTCTTCCTCCATAAATAACTTTGTATATTCAATAGGATGTCATTTCCTTGGCAAAGACTGTTTAATGTTTATCTTCTAGGGCTAGTGCCTACCACAATGATGACTCCTAGTAAATAGCTGTTAGATTTAATTCATCCATATTCAATAACTCCCTTTTCCCTTCAGCACTAACATTTTCCAGAGTTCTCATTTACCCCCTTGGAAAAAAGTTTTGTAGAGATATACAACTCATCCTTTAATTATCACCTTAAAAAAAAGTCTACCCCAGCCCTATGGTTTTCTGGAAGGGGAAAAAGTTCTCTGTAACAGTAAGTAGAAATCAGGCTTTTTAAAACCACAGACATTTTGAAACCACAGTGGAAATGAAAGCATATATCATGTGGGCCTGCCCTGGTGAAATCATACCTCCATTAATGGGACAGTGATAGGCAGGCTAACCGATTCCACTCAGATGAAAGTGATCCCAACTGGCAAGCCATTCCAGGAATTACTGGAAAGGAGAATACTTCCTTCTCAAACTCCTAGCATCTTTATTTTCTTTCTCAAAGACTTTTTTTTAGGGTTTTGCAAGTCAAATGGGTTACCCAAGACCACACAGCTAAGTAATTATTAAGTGACTGAGGGCATATTTGAACTCAGGTCCTCCTGACTCCAGGGCTGGTGCTCTATCCACTACACCACCTAGCCGCCCCCTCAAAAGATTTTTTCTAAAAGAAGTTGAAAGCCATTTGTCTTGGACAAATGGATGGCTTCAGGTCAACATTCCCCAGTCTGTATACCCAAAGTACAAAGCAATGGGTGTGTTTGGGGGGGAAGAGGGGGAAGGAAGGAATGATAAGGAAAGGGTAGGAAAAAAAAGCAAATAAAAGGAGTGAATCATTCCCATTTTACAAATCAGGAAACTAGACCTTCTAGGAGTACTGCATTGCACAAGATATATAATACTGTATGACCCTGGGCAAGACACTCAAACCCATTTGCCTTTATTTCCTCATCTGTAAAATGTGTTTGAAAAGGAAATGGCAAAGCACTCCAGTGTCTTAGCCAAGAAAATCCCAAATGGGATCATGAAGAGTTGGGCACAATTGGAAAATGACCAAACAACAACAAAGCTGCCTCTTACAAAGATGAGCCCCGAAGGGTCTTTCATTCTTCTGAGGAAAGATAGAACTTAGACACAGATACATAATGCAAACTCTATGCACATACAAAGTGGAGTAGGACCTGGAGTCAGGGAGATTCAAGTTTGAATCTTGTCTGATACTTCCTAACTATGTGACCCTGGTCGCTATCACTTAACCTGCCTGTCTCAGTTTCTTCTTCTGCAAAATGGGGATCATCATAACATCTACCTCCTAGGATTATTGTGAGAATAAAATGAGGAAAGAATTGTAAAACACTTTGCAAACCTCAAAGTGCTAATATAAATGTGTTACTATTATTATATAACACTTTATAATTATAAATGTTTCATAATAATTATATATAATGATGATTATAAATATATAATTATGTCATTTAATAATTCTAAATATGTTTATTATTATACATGTACAATTAATAATTATAAATATACTTTATGAAAATAAAGCAATCTCAAGAGAGAGGAAATATTCCCTAAAAGGATTAGGAAAGACCTTGAGGGGAGGCAGGACCTGAGTTTGACTCTGATGGTAGCCAGGAATTTTGTGAGAAAGAAATAAAGAGTAAAAATATTCTAACCAGGGAGGGAATCTAGGAAAAGACCTAGAGGAAGGAGAGACAGATCAGTCGCAGGACAGCTTAATGAGAAAAGCTTGGGAAGAGTTAGATTGGAGAGATTCTTGAAAGGCCAATTTGATCATTTTAACCTAGGGACAATAGTGAGCCACTGAAGATTCTGAGTAAGGGAGTAAATATGAATTTAGCAACTGTGTAGAGAATGGATTTAAAAAGGGAAGTGCTAGAAGCAGGGTGACAAATGAAGAGGTCATTGCTATTCCTATTCAATTGTTTCAGTCATAGGGGATTCTTCATGGCCACTATTTAAGGTAATTTGCCATTTCCTTTTCCAAATAAAAGGTCACTGCAATAGTCCACACATGAGATTATGTGGGCCTGAATAAGGGCAGAGACGTAGAAGCAGATTAAAGGGAACAAATGAAAGAGAAGGGGAGATGTTTTACATTTGATACTTATCGTATGTTCCATGAAGGTAGTGGGTCATACAGTGGGCAGTTAATAAATGTCTACTCAAGGAATCCTCTACCATCTGCTGCCAGTTCTAGGAGGATTATTTCTACTTTGCATGTAACTGGCAAACCTGCAAAGTCAACTATCTTTTGCCTTTCTTTATATCTATATCACTTAGGAACTGTGCCTAACAGCAAGTGATAAATAAATGCTTATGGACTGAATAGTTGCATCCAAACTTCCTCTTGTTAAGGGAAAATCCTTCTTCTGAAATAAGGCTTCCTTTGGCTAAAGAATTAACCATCTGAGGCCAAATTAAGAATTAACCCAGGGCAGGTAGGTGGCAAATTGGACAGAGCACTGACCCTGGAGTCAGGAAGACCTGAGTTCAAATCCAGCCTCAAACCTTAATAATTACCTAGCTGTGTGACCTTGGGCAAGTCACTTAACCCATTGCCTTGCCCCCCCCAAAAAAGAATTAACCCCTCTGGACTTAGTGAAGCTAATTCTTCAGGAACACAAAGCTTTGAAAGTTTACTCTAGTGTAATCTTAAAATTTTAGGATTAAAATAAATTGACCAAAAAATATGGGTTAGACATTAAGTCACTCTTAGAGAGTAAGTGTGCAGCCACTCTTAGAGAAAATTGTGAGTTTTTAATGTGGCTATTTCTCCACTTGGGATAGTGGAATTGGGAGGAATCCAATGGTGACCCTGGAGTCAAGAAGACCTAGTTTCAAATACTGTCTCAGACACTTACTGGCTCAGCCAGTTACCTAACCTCTGCCTCAGTTTCCTCATCTGTAAAATAGTGGAGACCATCTATCCAAGATGACCACCCTGAAGAGAGAGAGAGAGAGAGAGAGAGAGAGAGAGAGAGAGAGAGGAGTATTTATAGATTAAAAGAACAAAGTGATCATTAAAGCTTCTGGCAGCTAGTGAATCAGTTTATAATTTGATCATAAATCTGTCTCCTTACATTGCATAGGGGAGATAGTTACTAATCTTGTTCCTTATTTAATATTTAACAAATAGCAGGAACCAATGTGATTCTCACAAAGATAACAAGCCAGGTTCCCCAATTCTAATCATCTGTCTTCCTGTGATTGTTAGAACAATTAATAATGGGAGAAATAAAAATTTCAACTCAATCTATAACAGAAAATTAAAAAACTAGACTTTGACCAGTAGTATCAGTTGTAAAAATTATTAACTTTGACACAAATCAAGCCTTTATGAGACATCTATTACATGACCAACACAGTGCTAAGTAATTGGATACAAAGAAAGGCAAAAGCCAGACCCTACCCTCAAAGAGTTTACAATCTAATCAAAACAGAACTTGAAGCCCAGGGGTGGGGAGTGCCAAGGACCATTTGGATATTTATGCATCATTCAAGGGTCATACAAAATTATCAACGTAAAAATTAACTTGTTTATTTGGTCAAACGTTTAATTAACTCACCTAACAAGCTCCTAGATTCTTTGAATTTTGAGTCTCATCTACGGTTATCAGCAGCACCAAACCAAGTGACTTTGTGAGTAGATGCTTCCTGCTCCTGTCATAGTAGAGCCTTCAAGAGGCAGTATGGGTTGGCATTCTACCTACCAGACACTAGTGTAGTGTCCAGAGTCAGGAAGACCTGGGTTCAGATTTTGCCTCAGTTACTTACTGGCCCTGTCATCCTGGGCACACAACCTCTATAGGCCTCAGATTCATATAAAGACTGAAAATATTCCCCATCTCCCAACCAGAACAATGTAAATGAAAGTTTGATAGAAGCGGAGAACTAGTTAAAATGAACATTTTTGTTCAAATAGAGGTTGGACTAGAAGGCTTTTAAGATCCCTTTTACATTCTAGGATTACATGGTAATTGCATTATAGCAGACAACATAGAGCATTATACTTGAATTCTGGAATAACTGAGTTCAAATCCAGCATCAGATATAGGTATGTAAACTGGATGACTTCAAGCAAGTCTCTTAACTAGTTTGCTTCATTTTCCTCACCTGTAAAATGGGTATAACAATAGTACCTACCTCCCAAGATTGCTGTGAGGATCAAATGAGAGAATATTTGCAATGAGCTTTGTAAGTCTTAAAGCTCCATGTAAATAAAAGCTAATAAAAGAGATTATTATTATCATTATTATCATTGTCCTTCACTTCAGAGAAGACCACCACATCAGGGAAGCAATGCCATGTCAAGCACTTGAATTGGATTTGAGTGAGGGGGTGCTGGGTTTTCACCAGCCTCACTTTCTCCTCCAGAGTCATCTGGGTCCAGTGGTCAGATATGGATCAGGACGACTGGAGATGGCCCTGGATGGGGAGCAATCAGAGTGGAGTGACTTGCCCAAGGTCACATAGCTAGTATGAGTAAAGTATCTAAGACAAAAATTTGAACTCTCATCTTCCTGATTGCAAGCAAGTGCTCTATCCATTGTGCCGCCTAGCTGGCCAATTATTATTATTATTGTTGTTGTTGTTGTTGTTGTTAATATTAGAGAAACAACTTGGTATAGCAGAGAAAATACTGGATTTGGGGATCAGGAGAGACATGGTTTCAAATTTCATTTATGATACCAGCTGTGTGATCTTGGACAAGTCAGACCCTCAGTTTCCTCAACTGTAAAATATCACAGATCTCATGAGAGGTGTACAAATGTGTAAAACTGTGATTTGTCACCATCACCACCACTATCATAATCATCATCCCAATGAAAGTGGATAAAATACCATCTTCAGAGAAAGGAAGATAGGGATTCAAGGTCCAATCTGTATTGTATAACCCAGAATAAATAATTTCTCTCTCAGAGTTCTAGGCAATTCTCAAGGGCTAGACATTACAGAGTAAGTTCCACCTGTACTAGAGGATAGAGTGTTCTCATCTGGGAATTCTCTATAATAAAAAAAATCTCATATGTAATCCTGATCTCTAACACTGACTTCCCAATCCACCATGAAGCAAAAAGCATGGATCTATCATCTCAGCCCCCAAAGGGAATCCTCTGCCCTGGGAGATAGCAGGGAAAAATCAGCTGGACATTCCAGATGGTTGTTTTTTTTTAAGCAACGGGGAACAGGTGAAGCCTCAATTCCCAAGGCAACACATGACTCAGCTTTGTTTTGTGAGTCTCTCATACACCTAGCATGTAACATGGTGTTTTATAGCCATCCCTACAGATGTCTTATCCCCAGGAGGTACAGTCATTTCCTGGAAGGCAGTGACTATTTCTTATCTAAACTGTATCTTCCCCAACCTGGAGCTCAATATTCAGTACACAGGATGGCCACCTTCTTCCTCTAACTTTCACCCCACAACTATCTAAGGGGGAGGTGAAGGACCAAAGTCCTTGGTCTCTGCCTCTAATCACCTGCTTCCCCTTTTACATTCACAGATCTTAGGGGTTGGTAGGGATTTGACTTCAATTGTATTTGATCCTTTGGGGATTTCCTGACAAAGATGCAGTGATTTGCCATTTCCTTCTCATTTTACAGGTGTGGAAACTGAGGCAGATGAAGCAAAGAGTTTAATGACTTGCCCAGGGTCACACAACTAGGAAGTTTCTGAGTCTGGATTTAAATTCAGGATTTCCTAACCCTTCTCATTTTTTCTTCTTTCTGTTGTTTGTCTATGGCTCCCAATATCCTTGACTTCCTTCAGTTTAACAACAGTAACCATAATAGCTACTATTTAAAGGTTTGCAAAGGCCTTTACACATATATCATCTTTGCTTCCCAGCAATGCTGGTAGTTAGGTGTTATTATTATTCACAATTTACAGAGAAGGTAACTGAGGCAGGAATTAGGTAACTTGACTGAACAAGTAAGTGCCTGAGATAGGATAGAGATCATGTCTTTTTGGATCTCCCCAGCTCCCCAATCCCAGGCCCATAAATAATCATATTAAAAACTCACAATTTTCTTTAAAAATGACTAACAGTGGGACAGCTAGGTGGTGCAGTAGATAGTGCACCAGCCTTGGACTCAAGAGGATCTGAGTTCAGATGTGACCTCAGACACGTAATAATTACCTAGCTGTGTGACCTTGGGCAAGTCGCTTAACCCCATTGCCTTGCAAAAAAAAAAAAAAAGAATGACTAATAGTGACATAGTATGAACTATTTTAAATCATCATTAACATTCAAGATGAGGAAGCAATTGCAACTTGCTGCCAGCAAGGTTAAGATATTCCAAACAGTTACAGAAAAAAACAGAAAATGAAATTACATATGTTTTTAGTAATCTCATCGGCATTCTATAATGAAGCCTTGGCAGACAACCCCAGCCCCAGCAAGGACACACATCTCTGGCCCCTTCACTCTCTCAGCAATTACTAAACTGGGCCAAGGATGAATGGCAGTTGCTCATAGGCCTTGAGGAAGCAGGGTGGTCCCATCAAAAGCACATTGTCTCTGGAGTAAGACCTGAGTTCAAACTGTTTGCCTATGTCAGTGTCCTTGAACAAACGGGTCACTTGACTTGACTGGGCTTCAGTTTCCCCATCTGTAAAACAAAGGAATTGGACAGAAGGTTTCTGAGATCTCTTTCAACTCTAGGTCAGTGAACCTGAGGTGTTAGACCAAATTTGTTCTAGGTCAATGACACCAGTGTAGCCACACCAGAGTGTTGGCACACTCCCAAATGTATTGATTTCCTTCATTAGAAGTAAACAGGTATCTAACAGAGTCTTATTTTCCTTTGTACCTATATACATATCTGTGATGTCAAAATTGTAATTTTCTTTTTAAGAAATCAGACAAATAGGGATGGAGAGCTCTCTGTCTTAGTGTTTTGCCCTGTGCTACTTGCTCCTGATTCATTCTTTTTTTTTTTAGGTTTTTGCAAGGCAAATGGGGTTAAGTGGCTTGCCCAAGGCCACACAGCTAGGTAATTATTAAGTGTCTGAGACCGGATTTGAACCCAGGTACTCCTGACTCCAGGGCTGGTGCTTTATCCGCTATGCCACCTAGCCACCCCTCCTGATTCATTCTTAGCTTGGATGAGACATCCCTCCACTTCTCTGTTCCATCCAGATATCCTTTCTGGTATTTCCAACTTTCCAGGCTCTATTCTAGGATAGTAAGAGACCAAATAACATGGCACCCTGGCTATAGGGCTGCAATTGGAATCAGGGAAACCTGGATTCAAAGACTTGCCTCAGACATAAACTGTATGATTGGGAATCTTTCATTCTGGAAGACCCTGTTTCTTTATCTGCAAAATGGAAATAATGCCCAAAGGGTTGCTAGGGGAGGTTCAAAAGAGGCAACATATTTATTTGTTTTGCAAATCTTAACACTAGAAGGACCAGGAACATCAATTTATGTAAAAATACTATGATTTTGGGGCAGCTAGGTGGCAGTGGAAAAAGCACGGCCTTGGAGTCAGGAGTACCTGGGTTCAAATGCAGTCTCAGACACTTAATAATTACCTAGGTGTGTGGCCTTGGGCAAGCCACTTAACCCCATTTGCCTTGCAAAAACCTAAAAGAAACAAAAACAAAAAAAATACTATGATTTGGGGGTGGCTAGGTGGCATAGCGGATAAAGCACCAGCCCTGGAGTCAGGAGTACCTGGGTTCAAATCCGGTCTCAGACACTTAATAATTACCTAGCTGTGTGGCCTTGGGCAAGCCACTTAACCCCATTTGCCTTGCAAAAACCTAAAAAAAAAAAACCCAAAATACTATGATTTTACTTTGAAATAAAAATTTTCCTCCTACAAAGTCCTATAAGATTTCTTGGGGTTTACAGATTCCAAATTACTCTGATTCTCCTTGCTTGATCAATAATGGTTCTCATGTTAAACCCTTTTAGTAATTGTTTGGGCCCAAAGAGGTTCAGAATGAATTCAAATAGCAATTATTTCTGTTTTGGTCTGAAACCTTGATAGTCTTCCCCTCCCAGATTGATTTTCTTTTTTTGGATGATTCAAGAGTCTCGCTTCATGCTTCTTTTCTTTCTTCCCTGCCTCAATCACTGAGACATCCTGAGGATCTTACTCTCCCAGTTTAATTTTTTTTTGGGGGGGGTGGCCATTCTTGGCCTCTTTTCCTCATCTCTCTTTTACCTAACCTTAATTATTTAATGAACAGATATCTCAGTCAAACTATGACCTGGGAAAAGTCCAACTACAGCAACAAGGACCATCTCTGGGCATCCTGATCCATATCTGGCCCCTGGACTTGGGTGGTTCTAGAGGAGAAAGTGAGGCTGGTAACTTTACACTAAAAAATCTAATTCAATTTCATGTCATGACACCTCCCTGATGTCATGAGCTTCTTCAAGAACAAAGGACAAACATCAATCAGGCTCTATTCTAGGAATCTAGAATCTTGCCCATAAAACATATATTGTGTTGATTGGCACAGCTTGGACCTTCCAGGTATGTAAATGGCAGCAATTATTACAGTACTTAGAACAATAGCCTTCATTCATTCAGCTTGCACTTAAAAGTCTCTGTCACACATGAATGGAAAAAGCTGGCATGTATATAAAGCTTTGACATTTACAAGCTTTACAAATATGACTTCATGTGATCCCCATAACAAACCAGTGTAGACTATGAGTATTCTTATTCCCATTTTACAGATGAAGAAATTGAGGCAGAGCAAGGTTAGGGGACTTGGCCATAGGCAATCTCACTGCCATTGGTAAGGAACTTTTTGGAGTTTCTATATCCCTGGTTTATACCTCCCTTGAAGTTGGCAAGCCTTTTTCTCTGGTTTGGTCATACTCATGGGAGGCACCCATCTGGAAGAAAACGTTTAAGAGTTAATATTCTTCTGAGACAAATGACTTTTCTGTAATCCACCAAGAACGATCGCTGCAGGATCTTATTACTATGTTCACTATAGCTCTCTGTCAGCTGTGTGATGGAGGAGCTGAGACTTGCTGTAGAAAACTGCCTGAGAAAAGCTGCCTAGTTTCTTCTCATATTTCATTAAAGAGGTTCTCAGAACAGGCAAGGAGCCACCATTCTCACAATGATTTTGTTGGAATAGAGACTGGAGCTATGATTTCACTGGCATCCGAAGAGCAAGGGAAGGGAAGGGGAAACAGGGAGAGGGGGAAGGAGAAAAGAGGGAAGAAGGAAAGAAGGGAGGAGGTGTAAGGGAAAAGGGAAGAGAAACAGGACAGAAGGGAGGGGAGAAGAAGGGAGGAAAAGGAAAGTGAAAGGAGAAGGGAAAGGGAGAGAAAGGAAACAGAGGGAGGGGGAAGAGAAAGGAGGAGAGAGGGAAAGGGAGGAGGAAGGGAGAGCAAAGGAAGGGAAAGAGAAAAGAGAAGGAGAAGGAGAAGTGATGAGGGAAAAGGGAAGAGAAACAGAGGACAGGAGAAGGGAGGGGAGAAGAAGGGAGGAAAAGGAAAGGGAAAGGAGGAAGGAAACAGAGAGAGGGGAAGGAACGGGAGGAGGAAGGGAGAGCAAATGAAGGGAAAGAGAAAAGAGAAAAGAGAAGGAGAAGGAGAGGGGAGAGGAAGGGAGGGAAAGAGAGAAAGGGGAGAAAAGAGGAGAGTTAATAATACCTCTAAAGAAAAGTCAGGCTGGGGAAAACTGGTACCATCTACATTCTGCCAGCAAAGGCCAACAGAATAAGAGAGGAGTCAGTGATAATGACCACCTCCAACTGAAGTGACTGTTCTACCACAAGCATGGAAGACTATTTCATAAGGACCCTAAAAGAAAGGAGATCAGATAACATCTTGCCCCAATACACACTGGTAGAAAAATGAAGGAAGTACTTTTAAAAGATCCTAGCTGGAAAAGAGACTAAACTGAAAGGGAAACCCTTTTCTGTTTTGTTAAGTATTAATTCTGAAACAATGTCCTGTCCTCCTTGATCACAATTAGCTCAGAAAGCACTTCTCCCTTGAACTAACTAAAACATGACCAGTAACGGGAAAAGACCTGAAGTCCTGGATGGATCCACCTGGACCAAATTAGGACAATGATCTGCCAAAAAAGAGTAAGTTCTTTCCCTTGCTTCAGGTTATGGAAGTATCTTTGGGTCATCTTTGGGCAGATGCATTTCTTGAAGGATTGGACAGATGAAAGTAATTATTATTCTGTTTGCTGAAACTAAATGGTTAATTGCATTGTCACATAAACAGAGGCCCTCTGAAATATTTATCAAATACTCCTCATTCAAGCACCCTCTGAAATACCGATTATAATATACTCTTCATTCAAGAACCCTCTGAAATTCTGATTATAAAATAGTCCTCATTCAAGAACCCTAACAATTGGGATTTCAAAATAACTTGCATGATGATCAAATATGGGTAATTGTGTGAATTTGTTTTGTTTGACCATGAAGAGCTGTTACAAAGGTTTTGCTTTTCTTTTTTCCACTGGGAGAGGGAGATGAAAAAAGAGAAAAATGAATTGAATTGGGAAAAAACAAATAAGGAAATATCCCTTTAAAGTAAGAAGCCACTTGCTTGAATACCTGTCTGAAAATATGAGAAGACTCTTTTTTGGCCATTTCCCCTCAAATATAAAAATGTTTCAATCTAGAATGATAAATCAATAAAAATTATATCTGGTAGATGTGTACCTCCAACACAGAGAAAAGAATTTTTTCCCCTTAGAAATTATCGATACCCCAAAAGCAAAGGAAGAAATGGCAAAACCAGAGAAATTGGGCATTAAGAATTTATTCATTCTTTCATTCAACAAACATTTCTCAGTTGCTTACTATATATCCAGTGTTTTGCTACAACTTCTGTGTGAGACATAGAGCTGTCCAAACAGCAATCTTTGCTCTCAAAAAGTTTTTAATAAAATATTGAAAGATTAACAGACATTGCCTTGAAATGTTGGTGTTGGAAGGGTCTGTGAATTTGTTTTTAAAAACATATAGCATAGAGGGCAGCTAGGTGGCGTAGTAGATAAAGCACCCGTCATGGAGTCAGGAGTACCTGGGTTCAAATCTGGTCCCAAACACTTAATAATTACCTAGCTGTGTGGCCTTGGGCAAGCCACTTAACCCCACTGCCTTGCAAAAACCTAAAAAAAAAAAAAATATATATATATATATATATATATATATATATATTATATATATATATGTATGTATGTATGTATGTATGTATGTATATATCATAGCCAGAGAAGCAGGAAAAATTGGAGACATCACTAGCTTTGAATCAGGAGACAAAGGTTCAAAACTCACTTCAGATGCTTAGTTTATCCTCTCTGCATGCCTCAAAGGACATAGTGAGGGAAGCATCATGTAAACAAACCTGAAAGCTCAAAGCAGGGGTCCTTATACTTCCTTGTGTTATGGACCTCTTGGGTATTCTGGAGGAACCTATCAACCTCTTCTCACAATCATATTGTCATGTGCATAAAATAAAATGCACAGGACTTCAAAAGAAAGAATTATGTAGAAATGTAGTTATCAAAATATGAAAAGCTCCAAATGTATGAGATCTAAGTTAAAGGGCTCTTCAGAGATAAGAAAAAGTATATACAAATAAGACTGAAGTCATTTCCAATTGAGATTTCATATGATATGAATCTTGGAAGTCATCCAATTACTTCATTTTATAAGAGAAAAAAAACCACTAGTAAATTCAAGGGATGGGAGCTAACTAGTGGAATTTTGTAACCAGGTCCCTATGGCTCCCATTCAAGTCTGTCTCTTCCAGGTCAATAATCAGGAAAAGAAGATCATAGAAGGAGACTCAGAGAAGGAAAGCACCTTAGAAGTCATTTACTCCAGTCTTTCCTTTAGCAGATGAGGATTCTAAAGCCTTTGGGAAAGTCTAATGACTTGCCCCAAGGTCCCCCAGCAGAAGGGGCAAGGTTGGGATTTGAACAGTCTTCTAACTCAAGTCAACACTCTTTCCTGGACACCATGCCAGAGGTGGCACTGTAGCTGGAGGACTGGTTGCATTTTCATGGGCAAAGGAAGACAGGGAGGAAGGTACTCCAGTTGGAAATTTTGCTAACGCCCCAGCAAGAAACTTGACACTGCCACAGCTCAGGCTTTGGGTGGGGCAGTAGAGAATTAGTTAAAAGGCAGATTGGGAGAAGACAGTGAACAATTTGAATGCAAAGGCATCTGGGACAATTTAGAGTAGGTATAAATAACTCTGCATACTTCAAGGCAGACTCCCCACTGGAAGTAAGAAATAAGAATTCACAAAATTCACCCCAAAAAAACCTGATCTCTTAAAGGTGATTTCTACTATATCCAAAGATACAAAAGTAGGAAGTGTCATATCCCCTGGTCCACTCCCCAGCCCAGTAGTCCCAGTATCCATTCAGGAAGGCTGACTGTTTTAAGGAAAACCTGCTGCTAACAAAGGCACCCTCTCCTCCTTGCTGTCCAATTGCTCACAGCTTGGTTGAGATGGGAACAAATAATACTACTCATTCCCATGACATGGAAGATCACTAATCCTCCAAGGTCCTCTGGGCCTTCTGCCCTGCCTCTATACCCTAAGCCCTTCTTTTTTAACTTCTTTTACTATCCAAGCACCCAATCCAGGGCAAAGCCCTAGGGATTTTGGGAACAACTGCATAGACCTTTCCCATCTGTCCTGCAGATGAATTTTCTTGGAATGTCCTCTCCCTAATTCAGGGTATGAGCTCTTTGAAAGCAGAGACAATCTCAATTTTGCATCTTCATTGCTTAGCACAGAGGTTGGTGAAAAAAAAATAAGAACATATTCAAAATAAAGCCCAATTCCTATCCAAGCATCCTCTAGTCAAAAGATGTCTCTGGCCATTAACCTTTTGGTATCTTTTATTGTACCTTCAGGTATAAAAGTATCTTTATCTTAAGAGTCCCTTGGCACATAAAGTCATAATTATTATTCAATGAATATTTATTAAGCACTTTTATATTTAGGGCAGAATAGTATGGTAGAGACAATCAGCCTAGTGGTCAAATCTCATCTCTGAAACATGCTAGCTGTGTGACTCTGGGCGTGTCACTTAACCTTGACTTGCTTTAGATAGATGTAGGACTGAAAGATGCAAAGAAAGTACCTACCTGCATTGAAAAAGAGAGTTTTTTCCCTTCTGGAAGGTCCCAATTACCAAATGAAAGCTCAAGTCCAATTTCTACCCCACAAGTCCCAGGGTTTAAGATGTAGAGTTGGTGTTGACTCCTAATAACAAATCCCATTGTATCAAGGGTTTTTTTTTTATTTTTGCAAAGCAATGGATTAGGTGAAATGCCCAAGGTCACACAACCAAGTACTTTTTAAGTTCTGAGGCCAAATTTGAACTCAGGTCCTCCTGACACCCTACCTGGTGCTCTATCCACTGTGCCACCCTTGTAGTATTACAAAAAGAGGATTTTTAAGAGCTAAAAATAATTAACAACTGACATAACTGCATCCATTTTGTTCTGCCATTTGGCATTCACTTGATTGTTTTTGCAGAACCTGAAGGACAGTCAATATCTCCCTTACTCCTCATCACTTAATGAAAGAAAACTCAAGAAGACTTAATAGTTCAAGATAGCAGTCCCCTTCTCATCATCCTAGCCAATGAAGCTTAACAATCAAGCTAGTTTGATTGCTAGCTCATTGATTGGCAGTAACGAGCAAGAACTCTACAAATCCTCATAACTGCATGTATGTGTATTGTGTGTTGATAGTGTGTACATATATGTCATGTGTGTTTAATGTGTGTTTGTGTGCCTATCCTGTGTAAATTCCTATATACATGTAACACTTATGTTTATTGAATGTGGATGTGCTGAAATACAATATATTGTATTTCTATAGCCCATATATACTGCATAAATGTGAGAATATATAAAACCAAAAAACAAACCAAAAACCCCAATACTAGCCACACTATACATATTATATATATATACTAGATTTGGGTGCATTCTATATAAAATGGATACATACATACATTCAATGAATATTCTATATTCATAGATAATCTGCTATGCATATATACATAACATGCAGACACTAAATATCTACATATGTGTGCACACATGCAATGTGTTTCTTTGTTTCCCCATCTATGAAATGAGAGGTGGAACAAATGGCTTTTACAGTTGGTATTTTGGAAAAATCGATGATCTCATCACCTGTTAATGATTTAGGGATTTGTGTCAGCTGCTTTAAACTTATGTTTAAACGTTCCGATTGGTCTAGCATTATTAAAATCGAAAACTAAAACACCGCCTACTGATGTTTAGGAAATAGTCAAATCAAGGAAATAAGTATTGATTCAGCAGCAGACACTGTGGTAAGTACTGGGATACTAAGACAAAATACCCTAAAATCTAAAGCCAACCCACAAAAAAAAAAAAAAAAACAAGCCCCAAATTAGCCCCTGTTCTCAAAGAGCTTCCAATCTAGAAGTGGGAGGCAACACTGAAATAACTTGTGTAATCAAAATAAATTGAAGTTAATTAACAGAGCAGCCTCTTTTTAACAGTCAGGGGGATATGTAATCCAGTTGAGAGGTGTCCTTCCAGTTCAGAAATTCTAGAGTGCTAAAATGTCCCTAAAAATGGTTCCACCAATAATTAAACTTGTGTTGCTTAAATTAGGAAGTAACCTTCTATTTAGGAAATGATTTTATTCAGATCATTCTTTGGCTCATGACCTACAAAATTCATGAATCAAATGTCTCATGTCTAAGTGTTAGGGATATTTTTTTATTTGGGTTTGCATGGCATTGGGGTTGAGTGACTTGCCCAAGATCACACAACTAGGTAATTGTTAAGTGTCTGAGGCCAGATTTGAACTCAGGATTTGACTCTAGGGCAGGGGCTGTATCCACCTATCTACCTTTGTAGTATTGTTAAAAGAGAATTTTTAAGAGCTAAAAATAATTAATAATTGAAATAACTACATCTATTTTGATCTATATCTGGCATCTAGTTGCCCTAAAGTTGGGGATAAATTAAAAAATTACTTCCCCCTCCTCTCTTCCTTTCCTCCTCTCTAGAGGGGGCAGATTCACTTTGCTTTTGTGAAAGTCTTTAGCATAACTGATAAGGTACTCCTTTACCGTAATGTCTGACATCCAGCTCCCTCCCTGACAAAAATCAGAACAAGGTCCTGTCCTCAAGGAGCTTCGATTCTGCACAGAAATTTTCTCATCAGAGCAAGAAGTGACTGTGGAGTATCAATGGCTTTTGAGGAAGATCACAAGTTTTGCTATACATATCCTACTAGGTTGGAAAACATTTAAGTCTATGTCTGGGGACTAAAATGAATGAAAGAGAATGAATAAGAGCAATAAAGACAATGAAATCACTGGCTCCCCAAGGAACTGGCATAATTGATACCCATAATTCTAGTAATAGGCCATTAAGAAAAAGACTGTTATATCATATACACTGTTTAGGAAGGCAAGAAACTGTATTTTACATTACAAAAATACATCACAAATGGTTAACATTAAAACAAGCATGAGGACTTAAGAGTTCCCATATTCAGCAATCTATATATTTTTGTATTCCCAATGAGTGACTATTGATTTGGTCTTTAAAATAATAATTAGATTAATTCATTAGGGCAAATTTCAGAGTTTGTCCTCAGGGTTTGACCTCAAGAAAGAGTAAAACAGAATAAGGTTATCATACACATACTTTAATATTTCTCCAAGTTTGCTGATTACACAGGTGAGTGTGGGGGACCTGGCTTGAGAACCAGACTCCCAAATGGGGTCTTGAACTGGAATTTTTATACAATTTTATTATCAGAAGTCAGGATCTAAAAAGCCACTTGTTCATCAAAATAAGAGAATGGCTGAGCAGAACCAGAAAAACACTGTACACCCTGACAGCAACATGGAGGTGATGATCAACCTTGATGGACTTGCTCGTTCCATCAGTGCAACAATCAGGGACAATTTGAGGCTCTCTGCAATGGAGAATACCATCTGCATCCAGAAAAACAACTGTGGTGTTTGAACAAAGACCAAGGACTATTACCTTCAATTTAGGGGAAAAAAACTGCTATCTTATTGTCTGATCTTGCTATTTCTTATACTTTATGTTTCTTCCTTAAGGATATGATTTCTCTCTCATCACACTCAATATGGATCAATATACAACATGGAAACAATGTAAAGACTCACAATGTGCCTTCTGTGGGGGTGGGGGAAGCGGGATTAGGGAGAAAATTGTAGAATTCAAAATAAATAAAATCTTTAAAATGAAAATAAAAATAAGAGAATGGCCCCTAACTTAGGATGGGGGAACAATTCAGAATGTGAGGGAGGAGCTGGATGTCAGACATTCCATTAAAAGGAGCACCTTATCAGTTAGTTATGCTAAAGACTTCCACAAAAGCAAAGTGAATCTTGCCCCTCAAGAAGACCTTGATACAGTGGGATTTATTATTAAAAGTCAATACCAACTCTATTTAGTAAACCCTGGGACTTGGTGAACTTGAGCTTTCATTGGTAATTGGGAACTTCCAGAAGAAAACCTCTCTTTCAATGCAGGTACACACTTTCTTTCCATCTTTCAGTCCTACATCTATTCTATTAGCATGTGTATGTGTGTGTGTTTGTAGCTAGTGTGTGTGTGTGTGTGTGTGTGTGTGTGTAAAGTGTATACATATGTGTCATGTATATTTAATGTGTGTTTATGTGTACCTATCTTGTGTAAATTCATATATATATATATATATATATATATATATATGTAAAGCTTGTGTTTATGGAAGGTGGATGTGCTGAGTTGTATTTATATATAGTATTTCTATAGCCCATATATATTGCCTACAATGTGAGGATATATAAAATATATATATATTAAAGGTGGGTATATTAAGTTGTGTGGATATAGAGATTGTTTATATAGTACGGATAGTGTGAGAATATACATGATATATGTGTGTGTATAAATACATATATAGAGATATATCTGTATATAGTATATAGAGAGATAGATAGATAGATAGATGAACAGACAGATTAGATAGATATGAAGCAGCTCGATGGTACAATAGATAGATCACTGGGCTTGGAGTCCGTAAGACTTGAGTTCAAATTTGACCTCAGACACTTACTAGCTGTGTGACTCTGGACAAGTCACTTAATCCTGTTTGCCTCAGTTTCCTCATCTGTAAAGATGAGAAGGAAATGGCAAACCTCTCCAGTATCTCTGAAGTCAGATATAATTGAACAAGTGTGAGTGTGTGTGTGTGTGTATATATGTTTTTTCACATACACATAAATATATATATGCATCAAGTGGGTATATGTGGTAGAAAAAAAATATATATATATATATAATATACCTCCACCTATATTGTGTGTGTGTATCATGTATGAATGAATGTCTATATGGTCTGTGTATCTGTGAGTGTATGGACGTAGAGTCTGGGTCTCAAGTTACATCAACAGAGACAGCCATAGAAACTCCTAGGCAGCTGCAACACTGCTGCTCCCACTGATCCACAGCAGGAAGCTTCCTGAGGGATCTGAAGACTATGTTACCACATGAGCTGGTTACAGAAATGAATGTGAAGACAGAGAGATCTAAAGAAAACACAGTACTGAAATGCTTCTCTTTGACAGTCCAAAGGTGAACTCCCCTCCTTCCTAAAGGACTCCACTTCCCTGTCCCTTGGGACAACAGCTGGACCCTGTCAGAGGGATGGCTTTCAGTCCAAGCCTATTTCTCCTCCTCTCTCCTCAGCCAAGAATCCCAGGAGCATGAGGAATTTTCTGCTGATCCCTAAGGACACTTCCAATCGAACAACTTCTTTTTGCAGATGAAGAAAATGAGTCCAAAGGAGTAGTGATTTGAATATAGGCAATCTGGAGGACGGGAAATGTTTCAGCTCATCTTTCTTCTTCAAGCACCTAATCATTCTTTATATGATCATGAGCATCAATAAATGCGTGTGGCAATAAATGCATGACTGATCTCCTAAAGATACTCAAAACGATTTCCCATGAAACTGAACAATATGTCCATTTTTAAACTGATGCAAGATCAGTTGTCAGATTTGGAATACAGAACCTCTAAAATTAAAAGCAATTGATTGAAAACTTTTGGATCCTACACTGAAAAATAAGAGATTTAGAAGGAGGTTTTACATAGTGGGAAATGATCCTTCTTGTCCAGTCAATCATCATGCATGTTATCACCTCAGAAGATATCGCTGGAAAAAGTAGCTTATCTCTCTTAGGGAGGCTTGCCAAGATAATTTCAAAGAGATCCTGCATTGAAAAAGGCAAAGGGAAACTCAAAGTTTCCACTCCCAGTAACAGGAGAACTGATTCACCTTTTGTGTGGCATTTGAAGTGGGGATACAGAAACAAGAACAGGGGCAGCTAGGTGTTGTAGTGGCTAGAGCACTGACGCTGGAGTCAGGAGTACCTGGATTCAAATCCGGCCTCAGACACTTAATAATGACCTAGCTGTGTGGCCTTGGGCAAGCCACTTAACCCCATTTGCCTTGCAAAAACCTAAAAAAATAAAATAAAATAAAAAGAAACAAGAATAATGAAAGTATTATGAATACTGGGCCACCTTCTCCTGGATCTCCATCTGGCCATACAACATCAAGGAATGTACCATGAAACTCAAGTACACTGGACCTTTTTTCTCACCCTTAGGGGACTTAAACTGAATTGTTTCAACAGTACAACAGATCAAGATGAAGCCCCATTTTACAAGTTTTTAAAAATTCTCTTTGCTGCCCTAATAGACATAAATTTTTTTAAATGGGGAATGAGCTAATTGGGAAGAGCATTAACTCTAGATTTAAAAATAGCAATTGAACTTGGGTTTTCAGTGGTAGAGAGCTCAGATAGAAAGATTCTCAATAATTTATAATCTTAGAAAGCTACTTAGAACACTGAAAGGTTATGTGATTTGCCCATTTGGTATCTGGCAGAGGGAGGAACTGACCCCAGATCTTTTTGTCTTTAAGGTCAGCCCTCCATCCATTCTTCTCTATCATACCACTGCCATGTCAAAGGATCTGGGTTCAAATCTCAGCTTACTCACTTACTCCATATGTAATTTGGAGCAAGTGACTATTCATCTCTAGTCCCCAATTTCCTCATTCATACAATTAGAAGGCCAGAACTGAATAGCTTCCAAGGTCCATGATCCTATTACATGGGAGATATGTAGTGAGGGAGGGAGGGAGGTAGATGGACAGATAGATGGATGGATGGATGTAGATAGAGATAGAGATAGGGAGAGAGAGGTAGACAGACTGACAGAGAGAACATTATATATATATATATATATATGTATGTATGTATGTATGTATGTATACACATGTAAAATTAGTTTGGGGGCAAGTCTTTTTAAACAGTAATTCAGCAACATCCTAAAACAAATTCTAAAATTCCATTGTCAATCTTCCTTGGCACCCACAGGGTGATCAAGAAAAAGTCAAAACTTGTTTTGCCAGTTTCTGCTGAGTGAAGCAATCCAAGAATATATATAAAATGCACAATTTGGAAGCAAACTGAGGAATTCTTTCTTCCCCTCCAGTGGGGCTGAGACAAAAACCCTTACTCCACTGGAAAAAGCCAGACCCCACCCACTGCATTGAAACAGAAGAAACTTGCCTAAAAAATAAAGGAAGCTGAGAGGAAAATATCAGCTCACATGACCATGATGAGTTAGTGGTACTGACTCTGGGCCCAAAGGCAGTTGTTTGTGGGAGGGTTCACTTTTACACACAGAGAAGGAAAAGGAAGGGAGTGTTGGGGGGGAGCACGGGAACCACCCAAATCAGCACCCTAACTGTGCTTGCACTCAACAGAAGTGGGTTAGGGAAGAAAGAAAAGGGAAATGGGCAGGGAGAGGTCTCCACGATGTGGGATCCAAAAGAGACAGGGTTTGTTCTAAACTTGGTGAAGCTTTCATTCACCCTCTTTCTAAACAATTCATTACAGGATGAAGGAGGGAGCCTTGTATTGATAATCAGAAGACAGAGGTGGAATTCCGCTTCCTGGGAGCCCAGGTAGGAAAGTTAATGTCTCCAGTTTTCCGTTTCCTTCTCTTTAAAATGAAGGAGAGGGACAAGGGTATTATGATGTCCCCTTGCCTTAAATCTTTGATTATTAAAGGACTAGGAACAAAACAGTACAAGGACCTCCCCAATAAGGAAACTCTATCAGTGAAAGTTGGCACCTTCTCTGCAACTTAGAATCTCAGAAGGAGCTGCTTAGGGTCCAACACCCAGTTGGTCTTTCTGGTTCCAAGACCAGCCCTCTAACCATTATGCCATACTGTCTGGTCTTAAAATGATAATAAATATTAGCCTCATAAGAGTGAAACAATAATAATTTGCCCGGTTTCAAACCCATTCAGTAGGAGATAGGGAAAGGAAAGGACGTTACCATGGTGGTTTCTGAGCCGGAGGGCCAAGTGGAGCAGGACCTACAATTTTAGAAGAGAGCAATGTGCCAGGTTAGTAGGGTCCCAAGCACCCAACAACCCCCTCCCCAGCAGCATTGTCCCACATCAAAACAAAGAAGGAGGAGCTGCCTTCATCCTTCCGTCTCCCCCACAGGCCAGGTCGGCCAGGGGCATCCGGACTCACAAGGCGCTGGCTGGCATGGGGCTCAGACAACGTGGTGCCCCACCCCTGAGCCAACCTCAAGGATGGTAGCGGTGAGGAAATCTGGGGTTCAGGTCTGGAAGGGGCGCTTTGCCTCCCTGAGATCCACAGAGGTGAATCGGTTTGCCCAGGGAGCGGAAAGTTGGCAGCGGGGGCATTTGAACCCGGGTCCATTATTCTCTCCCTCGGCGGAGCTGCAGGCTCGGGAGGGGAAGGGGGATCTGTCCAGCCCGGAGGGGCTCCCTCCCCGCCTCCCTGGGACGGGACTTACCGGGCAGCTGGCGGCCGCGGCGGGGGCAGCAGGAGTCAGCGGCGGCGGCCGGAGGACCGGGAGGAGAGACGTGGCGCGGGGGGACGGACCCACAGTGGCCCCGGGCCGGCCCCACCCAGGGCCTCGGCCCCGCCCCACAGCCCGGGCACCCCCCACCCGGGCCCGCCCTGGCCAGCTCCGGCGCCTGCGCTCCGCTGGGGCCGGCTAGGCTGGAGCAGAGCTGGGGCTCGGTGGGGCCGCTGCCCCGGGGTGGGGTGGGGGGGGCTGCAAAGGCAGGGCCCCCCCCCAGTACCCTCCTCTCTGTCTAGACACCCCCTCCCCTCGCCGCCTCCGGCATGCCGGATTCCGGCCCCTGACCCAACTCCAAGGTCACGGTGGGTGGACAGGGGGTGGAGAAGGGGGAGTGGCCCATCGGGGGTCCATTGCCAAAGATCTTGCTTTGAACCCGACTTAGATAGAGCTTGCAAAAATGCTCACAGCACAGTCCTGGCAAATCAAAAAGCGGCTGTGTCCTGCCTGGGAACACAGGGACCGTCGCCCTTATGGGCCTCAGTTTCCTGGTTTGTGGGGTGAGAGGGACTGCTGGGAGACAGCTCCCCAATCTAAACTGAGAATCGACAGCCTTTTAACTCTTTTTTTTACTTTTTTACAAGGTCGTGGGGTTAAGTGGCTTGCCCAAGGCCACACAGCTAGGTAATTATTAAGTGTCTGAGACCGGATTTGAACCCAGGTACTCCTGACTCCAGCGTCAGTGCTCTAGCCACTACAACACCTAGCTGCCCCCTTTTTTTTCCTTCTTTTCTTTTTTTTGTTTGCTTTTGCAAGGCAATGGGGTTAAGTGACTTGCCCAAGGTCACACAGCTGGGTAATTATTAACGTGTCTGAAGTCAAATTTGAACTCAGGTCCTCCTGACTGCAGGGCTGGTGCTTTATTCACTGTGTCACTAGTTGCCCCCTTTTAATTTCTCTTTCAACGCTTCCATCCACTCACCCCAGAAGGCCAAACTAAAAGCAGACTGGTTTGGAGGGTAATGGGGTTCTTTCTCCCAGGAGATTTTTTTTCTTTTTTTTAGGTTTTTGCAAGGCAATGGGGTTAAGTGACTTGCCCAAGTAATTATTAAGTGTCTGGGGCTGGATTTGAACTCAGATCCTCCTGACTCCAGGGTTAGTGCTCTACTCACTGTGCCACTACCTGCCCCCTTTTAATTCTCTTTCAACACTTCCATCCCCTCACCCCAGAAGGCCAAACTAAAAGCAGACTGGTTTGGAGGGTAATGGGGTTCTTTCTCCCAGGAGATTTCGAAGCAGAACCAGGTTAATCACTTTTAAAGTACTCAGGAAAGAGAATTCCTGTTCAAGTGTGGTTTGATCTTGGTTCAAGTGTGGTGGACTCTTGACACTCAGGATCTGTGTTTCTGTGATTCTCCTATAGAGAGCTCAGGGACAATCAGGTTCAATTCTCTAATTTTACAGATCAGCTAACAAAGGCCCAGGCTCCAGGTCATCCTCAATCAAAAGAAAAAAACCTACTTTTTACGGCAGGTATTATACTATTCAAATACAGACTTTCCCTGTCTAGCCAGGAAAACTTTTTTGTTTTGTCATCACAGGACCATTCATTCACAGTTCTCCTGGTTCTTCTCTCTTTGGGGGGCATCATTTCATGTCTTTCCAGATCTGTCTGAAACCATCATTTCTTATAGGACATTCCTATACCACAACTTTTTCAACCATTCCCCCAATTAATGAGTATTTCCTCAATTTCCAATTTTACTCCCAATTCCAAGAGCAATTGTAAACATTTTTTTTGCATATGGGTCCTTCCTTAAGGAATTTCTATTTCGTGAATCTTCACCTTGCAAAAAAAAAAGCTTGTATTATTTTCTGCTTTTAAAACTTGCATTTTTTGATATATCACAATCTGTGTGGTGGCAGAAATGTTTGCACAAACAACTCAATAAAAGTTCAGAATAAAAAAGATCTCAAGTTTTACCCCAAAGGGTCATTTAATACCTATAAGACATTGCACAGTGATTCTTCTCCCCCATTTCTCAGCACAGTCCACTGATCACCCCAATCATGGTACTGGTGGGCTGCCAGAAGGGAGAAGGGAGGACTGTGGAAGCAGCTGCCATTTTTACTAGAGTTCCTCAACCTTTCCAAAGATTCTCTTCCCACTCCATAAATGTCTTCCTCCTTTATTCAATCATTTTCTTCCCTATCACACAGAAGAGTCTAGGCTGAGGCAGGCCTAGTGCAGAGGCATCACATGAGGCTATACCATGATCCATTAGCTGGTAGAAACATGTGGTGGCATGTAAATTGTCCCCACCCATTACCCCCAGTCCTGTGGTCCCACTATACATTCTGACCCCCTTCACTGGCAGCCAGCAATTGGAGAAAGGGTTTTTTCTAGCTACCTTAAGATACCTCGGAATAAGAAAACAGGTACCGGAGTCCCAAAGAAGCTACACTTTGAGTTCTATGTCAATATGCTTTCTTGAGCATTGGAGATTTGGACCCAAAGGTTGAAACAGTAATATCCTGGAGCTGCAGGGCTACACAGCCTGCCCTCCAAGCAGTGACACTATAGATCACTCCTGTTTCCTTCTGCAAGGAGGATGTCTATAATGACTAACCACTGCTAAATGTCCTGACCACAACCTTTACCAGCACATTTTTTAAAAATGCATTATCTTAAAACAATAAGAATGTGTGTGTGTGTGTGTGAGAGAGAGAGAGAGAGAGAGAGAGAGAGAGAGAGAGAGAGAGAGAGAGAGAAGCTCCCCACCTTCTGAAAGGAGAAATAAAGGATGGTGAGACACTCAATTCATACAATCTAGTTTGCTTCCCAATCTCATGTCAAAGACTCCTAGTGAAATCATCAGTGAGATAGGAAATAAAATAGTGTTCCCAAGGAAATTGCCAAGCCTTCTTGGTGAAAAAATCCCTCCCAGATCTCTCTTCATACAAATAGTGCTGGGACTTCCTGCTTCAAGTGACTCCAAGGTTCACAGGCCCAGTTTCCTCTTCAGGTCAAAATAGACATCAAATCTGGCCTGCGCATAGTCCATGAACCCAAACTCAATAGATGATGTTTTGGCTTCTACGATTGCCCAAAGTCCCCCTAAGAAAAGGGCCCCCAAAGCAAACCTGTTGATCTCTACCAGCATTTCTTCCTTCATTTTGGACTTCTCTTCATTGCTCCGGTTTTCAAATCCATTTTGGAAGGCAGCCAAGTAGTGAGAAACAAAATGAAGCTGTTGCTCTTTTGTAGGATACCTCAGGTGATTGACTTTGAAAAAGGGATATTTTTTATGAGTGTAGTCGAACATCCACTCACAGAAATGATTGGCGATGTCATAGTCTCTGTAATTATAGCTGCTGTATTCGAAGTCAATGAGTATCAGTTTCTGTTTGTCCCAGTTCTCCCTGCCATCCACCAAGAGGATGTTACCTTTCTGCAAGTCGTTGTGGCAAAACACCACGGGGGATGTGGTGGATCCGAGTAGCAAAGATCTTAGATTTTCCATTTCCAAAGACAGATTATAACTGAGGAATTTGTTTAGTTTTTTTGCTCGGGATTCACTGGCAAATTTAATGCTCAGAATTTGCTTTAAATACTGCTCCATGGTCCCAAAAAGCCATTTGGGTTCTTTAGGGAAGGGCATCTTCATCCTATGAAAGGCGGCCACTATCTGAGCTATTTCCGCAGAGAAAGCTGGCAAACATAACTCTTCCGTATGTAAGGGGCGGCTGGGGATGAACTGCTCCAGGCGACCTTGAGGGAAGATCCCATAGAGCTTGGGGCCAAGGGACCTCTCGGCCAGAATGGTGAACATCACACTGTCCAGCACCAAGGCCTCCACCCCTGACCTGGTCATCTCACTCTGGGCCTCACCGGCTCCTTGCCCATCGTTGGTACCCATCTGTAGAATGGAGCCATACAGGCGCAGGAGCACTTTCCGGGGCTCATTGGAGACAGGTTGGACACAGTCAGGGAAGGAACAGAGGAAGAGCTGGTTGCTCAGGCCGCCTCTGACCTTGGTGATGCAGAACTGGACCTCGGACAGCTCCTTCCAGGCCCCGGGCAGGAATTCCCGGCACCAGAGATAGGCTTGGTGCCGGGTGCGAGACTCCGGAGCGTCCTTGGGGTCCACCAGGGCCTCGGGGTCCTCGCCTGGCTCGCCTCCCTCTCTGCTACCTCCAGCGAGATCCTCAGGTTTGACCTCCGCGCCGGGCTGCCGCGCGGGTTCCCCAGCAGGCTCTTGCAGGAGGGCCATGGGGGCACCTGGGCCGCGGGCTCGACCTTGGGCTCAGGCTGGATGACGGGGCGGGGCGGAGGCAGAGGAAGCCGAGGCTGCGCTGGCACAAGGTCACACCGGGAGAAACTGGCCTGGAATGCCAATGTCCAGAGTCTCGGGGCCTGCCAGCCGGTGGGAGGGGGTGAGAGCTTGCGCCACAGATTGTCCCGGGGTCTTATCACCCCATAACAACTCGACACCCTGCTTCTGAAAAATGGCCAAGTCCTAGACCGCGTTTCTTCTAAATATAGCAATAAAATGACTGGGAGCCTCTAAGCAAGACAGAAAAGAAATGGACCAGGTCCAAATATGTCCCTAATTGGACATATCTGTGAGGTAAGTATTGTACTTGTCACTAATTACCTTGTCAAGCTTTATGAGGGGCGGCTAGGTGGCGCAATGGATAGAGCACCAGCCCTGGAGTCAGGAGTGGAGTACCGGACGTCAAATGCAGCCTCAGACGCTTAATAATTACCTAGCTGTATGGCTTTGGGCAAGTCACTTAACCCCATTTGCCTTGTAAAAAATGAAAAAAAAGGTTTATGAATTATCTAAAGCCAAGGATCTCTGCTTAGAAATCCAAAGGAACAGGTATTGTCCCACTTTTGTAAATCTCTCACCCAAGCTTTTCTACATACAATGGTACAATAATGTTAAAAAAAAAAAGGCAAAATATTCAGAAAGATTTAAGTTTAATAGAGGTTTTTCCTGAAATACCTCTTCAGAAATATTACTCTTCAGAGCTGCTTTCTTCCTAGAAAACCAGAATATAAACAAAATCAGAGAAGACTTCATTTAGTTAACAACAAAACATGCTTTTTTAAACCTCTATCTCTCAGAATTCCTCTTTCTATAGGAATCTCTAAGTTTGAATGAAAGAACGACATCTCTCTCTAGTTTAGTTACTATAAATAATTTTCCAATACATTAACTGATCTGGTCTTTGAAAAGAATTTAATTTTCAAGACAATTCCAAAGGACTCGTGATGGAAAATGTTATCCACATTGAGAGAAAGAATCAAAGGACTCTGAATCAAAGCATATTATTTTCAGTTTCTGTATTTTTTTCATTTTTTTCCCTTTTCAACTGTTTATTTTTTCACACTATGGCTAATATGGAAATGTTTCACATGATGATACATATATAAGCCATCTCAAATTGCATACTATTTTAGAAAGAGGAGAATGGAGAGAAAGAGGGGTAAAAATGAAACTCAAAATCTTGTAAAAATGAAAGCTAAAAATTATTTTTATATATGATTGGAAAAATAAAATACTACTAATTTTTTTTAAAAAACTGGAAAAAAAGGAAAAGAATATAGTTAAAAATTTTAGACCAGTACATTGTTCCTTTGGGATTTGATTGAGTACAGATAAGACTGAGACAAAGATTTCAAGCAAAGGCATTGTAATATTTTCCAAAGAGGAAGAGAGTAGGGACTTGGTCCACTTCCACTGCTATGTTCCCAAACACTTGGCTAAGCTAAACAAATACAAAAATAAAAGAGAAACAGCACTGATTTACTAAACGCTTGTGTGTGTTTTTTATCTATTTTAAAGATTTTAATAAATATTATTGAGATCTTTTCTTTTTACATCATCTACATTTCTTAGTGTTACCCTCTCTCAGAAAAAAAGAACCATTTCTTTTCATAAAGAATTTTCTAAAAAAGAAGACAAAAATGTTCAAAAAAATTAAACAACACATCAAAATAAACTTGCCATTATAATGTGTTCACGCCTCATTGTCTCTTGTCTCTGCAAAGAAGTAGACACAAGTGTCTTCTCATTTTTTTCAGATCAGCCTTGTTCTATAATTCAATTTCCATGATTTTGTTGCTGTTCTGCCTTTTTTTATTTTCTTGGATCTATTTATTTTACTTCCTTACATTTTATGTAAGTCTTTTCTATATCTCTCAGTATTTATCATATTCATCTCTTGGTTTGTTTGTTTTTTACAACATAGCATTCATGTACCACAGCTTGTTTAGCCATTCTCCAACTGATGGACATTTTTTATTTTTTATTACCACCAAAAAGTGCTGTTCTAATAGTTTGGGTCTATGGGGCTTTTCTCTTTATCTTTGACCTCCTTGGAGGATTTGCCCAGCAATGGGATCTCCGGGTCGAAGATTATGGATATCTTAGTTACTTTCTGGGCATTATTCCAAATTTCATTCCAGAATGGAAATGAGATTTAAAAAAAAATAGGCCTAAAGGAAAAATTCCAATATTATGATGTAATTTGAAAGTCAGATGTCATCTGTAAACAATTAACTGACTGAAGGTTTTTCAAGTCCATAAAAATTTGTCAAGCAAATATATCATCAACTGTGTTAAATATACAAAATATGACCATTTCATAAAATAATTTAAATCTGTGATCTAGTTAATGAGAAAACTTTACTTCTAAATCTTAGTTTAAAAAAGTTCCAAAATAAAAATTTTGCCAAACAAAAAAATACTATATTATCCAACTACTAGCCTACCAGGAAGTTAGGAGTTTCCTCTGCTGCAGAGGAAGCCAATTCCACGCTCTTTTCTTAGTGAGCAGAATTTTAAAAAGAAGTCCAGGGCTTGCCAGTCCTGCCAGAGTCAAGGATGCCTCTTGGAAGCAGCCCAGCTCCTTCAGAGTTCAGAAGGTTTTACAAGAGTTGACTTGCAAAGATCAGTATGGTGCCAGCAAAGATCCAAACCATGAGTTCAGAGGTATACCAGGAAGGAGTATATCTTTCCATTTGTTCCAGTTTTCCTTTAGGGTGAATTAGCTAATTTATGACATATAGTAGCAAAATACTACATAAATTTCAAGAATCACATTCCATAAATGCCCCTGGAGCTTGCCACTAGTTTGAAGAACTCTGTGACATCTAAGATGAAATGTACCCATCAGGGTGCTCCATTGATAGGGACTCTCAGAATCCCAGAACCAAAAGGGACTTTAGAGTTCAATTAATTCAGATGATATCTGAATATCTTCTCTACAACAAATGGACCTCCAGCCTCCACTTAAAAATTTCTAAAGAAGGGAAATTTAGGACCTTATGATATTTTTCCTGACTAAAGATCTAAACCTGTTTCTCTACAATTCTTGCCCATTCCCCTTGTTTTTACCTTCTGGGACCAAGCAAAAGAAGTAGATTTCCTGTTATATAAACAGCCCTTTAGATCCTTGTAGATAACTTCTATATCAATCAATCAACAAGTCTTCTCTTTCCCCGAGTGTAATGTTCTTAATTCAATCAGTCAATCCTTTGTTTTGACAGGAGTTGAAGGCCCTTCACCAGCCACTCACCCTCTTACTAATATTTGTCCAGTTTGTCAATATTCTTGCTTAATCGTGATCCTGAGAACTGATGGAGAAAAGTAGATATGGTTGTTACTTCCCTCATCCTAAACACTTTGCTTCTCTAAATGTAGTTTAATATAATATATGGATAATATATTATAAATAATAAAATGTTCTATCTCTCTCTCTCCTCTCTCTCTCTCTCTCTCTCTCTCTCTCTCTCTCTCTCTCTCTCTCTCTCTCTCTCTCTCTCTGTCTCTCATTGACTCACATTGATATTACAATATTACAGTCCACAAAACCTCAGGTTGTTTTGTGAGCTATTGCTACTTTTACCTTTCTCAGAGGCTCTGAATCTGAGAACATAGGAAAGAGTATAACAATATTATGAGATCATAGATCTACAACTAAAAAAAAACCTTTAGAGACTATCAAGTCAACTTCCAAATTTTCAAGTGAGGAAACTGAGGTCCGAGAGGTGAGGTGATTTGCCCAGTATTTTTTTTAAGGTTTTTGCAAGGCAAATGAAGTTAAGTGGCTTGCCCAAGGCCACACAGCTAGGTAATTATCAAGTGTCTGGAACCGGATTTGAACCCAGGTACTCCTGACTCCAGGGCCGGTGCTTTATCCACTGTACCACCTAGCTGTCCCTGCCCAGTATTTTTAACCTTTCTGATTATGTGCATTGAGGACAGATGCCTGTTTACCAAGGGGAACATTTCCTCAAACTAAAGAACTGGGGAAATGTTTGGAAGGGCTTTTAAAATTCTTTTGAGTTCATGTGTCTTCCCAGGACCTTAGGGACCTTAGGGAGAAAGGGGATCATTTTTTTTTTATTCAGACCTATGATTTTAGTATTATAATGCACTCTTATGGAAGGAACTGGTAGAGCCTGAATACAGACTGAAAATACATTTTCTTTATTTTTCTTGGGGGGGGGGTTGGTATGCATTTTCTTTCACAACATGATAAGTCATCATGGACTTGTAGAACATGTCTACACAAGGATAACCTATGTCAAATTCTTTGCCTTCTCAATGAGAGAAGAAGGGGAGGGAGGGACAGAATTTGGAACTTGGAATTTGAAAAAAGAATGTTAAAATCATTTTTATATGTAGTTTGAAAAAAATAAAAGATTTTTTTTTAAAAAAGGACTCTCCTATGAGGAAATTTCCTGTGCTGATTCTGAATGACAGCACTTCTTTAACTGATAGTCTTAGAGAAATGTCTTGTCCTGGAGCACATTGCTAATAAATACACAAGACTATAAGAAACAAACAAACCACCTAACCTGTTAGTATTCTAGTGCTCATATATACCTAGAGCTCTCTAAGCTACAAAAAAAAGGTATCGTCTTATATTGATAAAGCGCATTCCCAGAACTCTCTTTACCACTAAGATCCCAGATCCAATCCTATTGCTAAAAATCATAGCTTTAGAGTTAGAAAGGATTTTAGAGGTCTTCTCAACCATTCCTCTCATTTTCCAAACAGTTCAAAGTCAGGACTTGAACCCAGGTCTTCCCTACTCCAAGGCCAGCCCATTGGTGACTCTACACACTGCCACTGTTTTGCATGATTGCTTTTGTTTGTTCTTTGGTTTTGGAGATGACTAGTGAAATCGAGGGTTATGAATTGGATTTAAGTGAAGCAGAGTTGCACAAAGTCATCAGCCTCACTCATCAGCCCAGTGGTAGGATAAATACCAAGACTGAGTGATGGCTTGGGTTGCAGAGGATAACCTTGGCATCTTCATGCTTGACCAAGCTCTAAGTGTTCCATAGTTCTTGTCCTAGATGTCTTCATGGTCATTGGAACAAATTGTTCTCATCCACCCATTCTGCCACAGAGAGTTCTCATATTCTTGGACTTTCCCTAATTCATCAATGAGTTTGATCATCCACGAGTTACCCATCCACAAGTTAGGCCATTTGCCAAGACAGTTTGGTGGGGCGTGGCCACTGTACATGCTATAGCTTCTTGGAACCACAGGTGACAATGGGGTGTGTTGGGTAAACACCAAAGGTGGCTGAGAAATTCTGAAAACATTGTTTTGCCTGATAAATGTGAGTTGGACATAATATTAAAGTCAAATGATTTTTCCTTTTGCAATTTATCATCTAAAGATTTCAACTGTTTTCATTCCTCCCTTCACTAAAACTTCTAACTAGTCGATCAATTAATGATATTAGTTAATTAATTCTGTCCAGTCTTATACTTAGAAGCTGATCAGACCCAAGAAGCTTCCAATATCAAACTGAACCATCTCTGCCAATCCACAAATGAAACAAAGTGATTTTCCTGGGGGATGTCCTTGATGAGAAAAATCCCTCTACCAGTACAGTTTGGCACCTTTTCTGAAACTTATAGTCTTGATTGACTAGGCTATCTCTGAGAACAGAAGTGACTTACTTTGGGCTACACAATGAGTATGTGTCATAGAGAGAACTTGAACCCAAATCCTATCTTCAAAAACAGCTCTGCAAAGGAAAACATTCCAAAACTACTTCCTCAAGCAAACTATTTTATCCAAAAACCTTCCACCTGTTATCTCCCCACCTACACCCCTGCCCTCTGGCTTAAAGATAAAAGGGGAAGCTGACAGACAGCTAGCTAGCTCTCTTCCCATGGAAACCTGGCCTAGTTTAACCAACTCCCACAGAGATGAATCAATAGAACTGGCCTTGGGGTGTCCTCCAGAGTCAAATTCCACTGGGGTTGAGCATAGTGAAGGCCATTCTCATGACTCACAGACTGGAAATCCCAAGAGGAGAGAGTGTTTCAGAGTTATTGGATTTTTTTGTATTCATTGTAAAAAAGGGTAGAAGGCAGAAGCATATGGAGTTAGATATGAGTATGAGCTTATAGTCTGCTCCAACTGTATGAAAGTGAAAAGGATGCATTGCTTCTATTTTATGTCAATATTTATATAAGAAAGACTTAAGAGGCTCAGGGCGAATTCTCACCAGGGATGGAAAAAATGGAAGAAAATGAGCCACTAATGAGTTTGCCTTGGTTTGGGGACATAGAGGAGATGGAAACCTGAATTAGACCTTTACATGGAGGAGATGGACAGTGAGCAGATCAGAATCAGAATGGATCTCTATACTCAGTCAATAAACATTTAGTAATCATCTACTATGTGTAGCAGTCACACCCTACATCAATACTGACCCATGTCAGAGAAGTATTTGACTTGGAGTCAGGAGGAAGTAGGTTCCCTATGTGGACACCGTATGTGGTTATTGGCAAATTGCTTATACTCTCTGATCCCCAATTTCTCTATGTTTCATCAGGAGGTTGGACTAATCTGATCCTAATTCTTTTTAACTAAAGGATAAGCGTTATTGTATTTATGTTGCTGAAGGACTAAAAGATTTTCTAAGGCAAACCCCAGTTGTTCTTCCCTAATTATGGTTCAAATACAGGTTATTTAGGTTAATGAAATCTCTATTTTGGTTTCAAAGGATCTCTGAGGGCATCTAACCCAGCCTCTAACTCAAAGGTAGTTAATCTGGGAACCATGAATTTCTTTTTTATTTAGTTTTTTTAAGAAACATTTTATTTATTTTGAATTTTACAATTTTTCCCCCATTCTCACTTCCCTCCCCCCACCTCCCACAGAAGGCATTCTTTACATTGTTTCCATAGTATACATTGATCTCAGTTGGATATGATGAGAGAGAAAGCATATCCTTAAGGAAGAAAAATAAAGTATGAGAGATAGCAAAATTACATAATAAGATAATGTTTTTTTTCTAATTTGAAGGTAATAGTCCTTGGTCTTTGTTCAAAGTCCACAATTCTTTCTCTGGATACAGTTGGTATTCTCCATTGCAGGTAGCCCAAAATTGTCCCTGATTGTTGCACTGATGGAATGAGCAAGTCCATTAAGATTGATCATCACCAAAATAAAAAAAATTTAAAAAAAGATTGATCATCACTGCCATGTTGCTGTTAGGGGGTATAATGTTTATTTTTCTTTATTTATATTCATTCTATGAACTATTTCACAATGGTAACATGCTAAATGTGTATATCTCTGTTCCACTGACTGAATTCTGTACTAATAGTTTTCTCATGAGGCCCTAACTCATCATTTCAATTTGAATGATACAGTCACTCCCAGAGCCCCTACAACCATTGTAACGACAAATGCCAACTCTTATGTGGGTCAGATGACCAGCTCCAGCTGATTGGAGAGCTGAGGATCTGTTTTCAAAACCAACCAATCAGTAAACATTTAGTAAGTGCCTATTATGTGCACCTTAGACACATTATTTAGAACAGTGATTTCAATAAGCTTCTTTTAGTAGGTATTTATCAGGTATAGTCAACATTTCTCTTCAAAACCTAGAATGGTCAGATTGTTTGGAGTCTTGATCGTCTCTAGCACGCCGACCTTCACTGATCTATTTTGGATAGCATCATTTTCTTGGCAGAGATATTAGAGTAGTTTTCCATTTCCTTCTCCACCTCATTTTACAGATGAGAAAATCTAGCAAACAGGGTTAAATGACTTGTCCAGAGTCACAGAGCTAATAAGTGCCTGAAACCAAATTTGAACTCTGGAAGACAAGTATTCCTCCATCTGGACTCCAGGTCCAGCACTGTCTCTACTGTGACATTTAGCCACCCTAGTATTAGGATAATCCTATCCACATGTTGAAAGTTGTGACTAAGGACATGGGGGTTGCCAAACTCCCCCCCCCTCAAAAAGGAAATGTTGAGAAAGTCAGCCCAGGTCCACTGAACCACCCATCCAATATCCAGCATTACAATCAGTAGAAACAAACTCATCTTCCCCCACCCTATCCATTTTGTAGGGAAATTGATTTTACCTCTTTTTGAGCGATATAGTTATGTCCTGTCTTTTTTTTTCATTGTCCTATCTAAAAGGATATGGGAACTTTCTTAAAATGAAAAGAGGTCTGACTTTTCTTCCAGGGTCCCAGATTAATTTGTCTGTTAGGTTCAAAAAAAATGTTATATTTGATATAGCATCATTGGCCAGATCTTGGTAGGGGGCTCTAAAGGGCTTCTAAAATAAAAATATACATTCTCCTCTGACATTATGAAAATCTTTTGGTTTTGAATGTGGAATTGAATGATATATAATCTCTTTTAACCATTAATAAATAAGTACAAACATTTTGTTTCATTATAATATAGTCTTGCCCACATAACAATCTCACTTCCATTATCCAAGACAATGTGACAAAAGAGCATCTGAGGTCAGTCACTATGGCTCAGTCACTTGTATTTGGACATTCATTTTGCTGTGATACAATTCATATCCAATCCTCTCCTCATCACAGCATGGATCACCAGTTAGAGCATTCATTTAAAAATCTAATGGGCTTAAAAGGCAACCTTACTTTACCCCTACACTGATGTGGAATGTTCAAGGAAAAACCATACTTGGAACTGTCTTAATACCTCCCAGTAGAATCTATTCATGATATTAGTATCCTTAATCATACAAGGTCACCCATTTTAGTGCCTGCTCTGATCCAGATGCATCCATCTGTTGTCAATGACAACCTGCCACAAGAACTTGTGACCTCAGCAACCATTAATTGACATGGAGCTCTTTGGCACCTGCAGATGCAGCCGCTCCCCTAACCATTATGACAAAACTGAAGCATAGGCTTTAACCAAGATCTCTAAATGGAGAAAGATTCTTCTCATCTTTGTTGGACATTCAAATGGAAGTAAGGAACAGGGAAAGGGAACAAATATTTATCAAGACTAGCCACATGATGAGTGCTTCACAAATATTATCTCATTTGATCTTCCCAACAAACCCTGAGAGGCAGGGTCTATTTTTATACCTATTCTCCAGCTTAGGAAACAGTAAAATGAGAACAATACCATTTACTTTCTCTTCTCTGTCTCTTAATGAACAAGGAAGCAAGGTGGGGGGACACCATCAAATTTCCCAGCAGCTTCCACTCAGCCTCTCAAAGACTATTTTCTAAGGCTGTAGAAGAGTAGGGATACTGGCCAGCTGCCCTGATGAAGTTACAAAGTCTTAAAATATTAAAGACTGACCTCCTAGACAGGATTTACTTGAATGCACATATGATTCCATGAGGAGAAATGACTTCTAATTATAAATCATCCTATAATTAGATTATATTAATTATGATTGATGACAATTAGCAGCCCACCATAGTCCTAGAAGCAGAAGGGGAGGGGAGGGGTGTAGCCATTTAGATGGAACCTGCTGTCAGGCAATAAGCCTTTATTAAACACTTACATGTGTCCGTTACTTTTCTAAGCTACTGAATATACAAAAAAAAGGCAAAAACTTGGTCCTCAAATATCTGAGCACAGACAAAATATGTTGAGTGTTGTCCTTCATGCTCAAAGAGGAAAAAATGGTGTCATGTCGGTGTCAAGGTACAGTGTGTCCAACTGTGACTGATCAGACCAACATGAACTCAGAAGGCTCTATCACAGGTTGGGTACAAATAGTCTGCATGAATATGTGCAGGGGAGATGGTTCTGAATTTGCTCACCTCATGTTTTTCTTGAGCTACTGCAATTCTGCTTTACTCCTAAAGTACAGAGCCTTCTTTGATGGGATATGTCCTGCTGGGTGATTCTGTCTCACGTCTCAACCATCTCTCATGTCTCACAGTAGATTCCAAAGTTCTTTTGTGAGACCCTAATGGTGACCTTAGTACATTAAATATATATATATATGTATTCATATATTAGAATATTATTGTTTTATATTATATATTTTATATTAATATATAAGCATACACATATATATGGATGAATATGTATACACAGTGTCACAGGAAGATAATCTCAGGGGGAAGGCACTGGGATAGAGTAGGGGGAGGAGAGGAGGAACCCAGAAAATCTTGACTTTGGTCCAAGTCACACAGCTAGGTAATTTTTAAGTGTCTGAGGCCAGATTTGAACTCCTGTCCTCCTGACTCCAGGGCCAATGCTCTATCCACTGCACCAGTTAGCTGTCCCCAAAGTTAAGATTTGAGCTGAGTTTTGAAGGAGGCAGAGGGAAAGAGGGAAAGCAAGGCCAGTGGAAAAAAATGGGGAGATGGACCCTCCAGTTCTAGGAATATTGAGAAAGACATGCAGTAGAGGGTAAGAAGACCAGAAAGGTAGAAAGCGGTCAGGTTGTGAAAGGCTTTAAACTCCAAGCAAAGAAGTTTCTTTTTTTTTTTTTACAATTTATTTGTTTATTTATCTTCATCCACTTGTAAATGCATATTTCCAAGTTACAAAATTTCCCTCCATCATTCCTTCCCACTCCCTAACCTTCAGCAGGGAATAGTCAGGTTAGCATTTTACATAAATATTTTGTTAAACTTATTTACAAATCAGTAATTTTTGGTATGAGGAATTAGGATTAAGGGAAAGAGATACATAAGAGATAATTTTTATAAAGTGTTCATCAGATTCAGAAGGGTTTTATTTTCTGTGTGTTTTGTTTGGTTTTTCTTCCTCAGTTTGTGGATAATATAGTCCATAACCAGACAAATACAGTTGTCCTAGCTCCCTGACTGTTGAGAGGAGCTGCTTGCATCAAGGTTGTTCATCTCATAATGTTGATGTGTGTACATTGTTCTCTTGGCTCTACTCCTTTCACTCAGCATCAGATCCCATATGTCATTCCATGCTTCTCTAAAGTTCAAGCATTGGGACAGGGGCAACTAGGTGGTGCAGTGGATAGAGCACCAGCCCTGGAGTCAGGAGGACCTGAGTTCAAATTTGGTCTCAGATACTTAATAATTGCCTATCTGTGTGACCTTGGGCAAGTCACTTAACCCCACTGCTTTAAATTAAAAAAAAAAACTAGAGTCCGACCATTTATAGTTTCTTAGAGAACAATAATATTCCATAGTATTCATGTACCATAACTTGTTTGGCCATTTTCCAGTTGATGGGCATCCCCTCAATTTCCAATTCTTTGCCACTACTATGAATATTTTGGAACATGTGGGACTTTTCCCATTTTTTTTACAATTTCTTCTGGATATAGTCCTAGAATTGGAATTGCTGGGTCAAAGGGAAAGAACAGTTTTATTTCTCTTTGGGTATAGTTCCATATTGCTTTCCAGAAAGGTTGGATCCATTCACAACTCCATCAGCAATGCATCAATGTCCCAATCCTCCCACAACCTCTCCAACATTGATCATCTTCCCTTTTTCCTTATCTGGGCTAATCTAATAGGTGTGAGATGATACCTCAATGCTGTTTTAATTTGCATTTCTCTAAACAACAGTGATTTGGAGTATTTTTTCATATGATTATATATAGCTTTAATTTCTTCATTTGAAAGTTGTCTGTTCATGTCCTTTGACCATTTATCAATTGAGGAATGATTTATGATCTTATAAATTTGATGCAATTCTCTCTATATTTTAGAAATGAGACCTTTATTAGAACTCCTAGGTGTGAAGATTATTCCCAGCTTTCTGCTTTCCTTCTAATTTTGGCAGCACTGATTTTATTAGTGCAAAACCTTTTTAACTTAATATAGTCAAAATCATTCATTTTGCAGCTTATAATTCTTGTTTGGTCATAAATTTATCCCTTTTCCAAGGATCACATAGACTGAGTATTTTTTGGTCTATTAATTTATTTATGGCATCAAGCAGAAAATTTTCTGTTCGATCCTAGATATAATAGAAAGCCACTTGAGTTGACTGAAAAAAATGGGAAAGATTTTGTGGTCAGAACTATGCTTTAGGAATATCATTGACAATTGAGTGGAAGAGGGATTGGAGGGGGGGAGACTTGAGGAAGATTTTTATTGCAGTAGCCTTGGCATGAGGTATTACAAACCGGCATCAGAGTCATGGTAGATGCCTGAGTAGGTTGAAGGGTGCTCGGGGCAGCTAGGTGGCGTAGTGGATAAAGCACCGGCCTTGGAGTCAGGAGTACCTGGGTTCAAATCCGGTCTCAGACATTTAATAATTACCTAGCTGTGTGGCCTTGGGCAAGCCACTTAACCCCATTTGCCCTGCAAAAACCTAAAAAAAAAAAAAGAAGGGTACTCAAAGAACAGATTATGTGGACATAGAAACAAGCGGATTTGACAATAGATTTTGTGAGTGTAGGGTGAGTGCAAGTAAAAAAGTCAAGGATGACCTGATATTGGAAACAGGCAAACTAGGTGAAGTTGGTGTCCTTAACTATAGTAGAGAAGTTTGAAAGAGGGAAGGGTTTTTGAGGGAAGAAATAGTTTCTGATCTGGAGACTGGTCATCTAATTCAAAGTGTCCAAAAGGTGATTGGTGACATATGACTGGAGCTCAAGACTAATATTAGGGTTGCATAGAAAATATGGAAATCATCTGCATAGAGATAACGATGGAATTCATGAGAACTGAGATAATGTAGAAGGAAAAGACAAGTAGGCACAGGACAGAGGCTAGGGAACATCAACTATTAATGAGAGTAGCTTGCTAAAGATCCAGCGAAGGATACTCAGAAAGAATGGTAAAAGAAGTAGAAGAGGAACTAGAAAGAAGCAATGTCCTGAAAAGGAGTGTTCAGAGAGGAGAGGATGTCCAGAAAAGGACGATCAACAGCATCACAGACTGCAAAGAGGACAAGAAGGGAAAGGGTCAGGTAAGTTTACCTTTTCATGACCCCATTTGGAGTTTTCTTACTAAAGATACTGGAGTGGTTTGCCATTTCCTTCTCCAGTTCATTTTTTTTTTAATTTTTCAAGGCAATGGGGTTAAGTGGCTTGCCCAAGGTCACACAGCTATGAAATTATTAAATGTCTGAGGTCAAATTTGAATTCAGGTCCTCCTGACTCCAGGACCAGTGCTCTATCCACTGCGCCACCTAGCTGCCCTTCAGTTTACCATTCTTTACCAAAGCCCTGCTCCTATACCTCCTTGAGAAATGGAAATGGCCCTCATAGTTAAATGTAGTTAAATGGAAGGTATTTCCAGTTCCTATAAAACCTAAAAAGAAATTTGTGAGCCTGGTTATTGGCTCTGTGTGGTGAGTGAGGAAGGATCCAGTCAAACTCAGAGAGTGCCACAGCCAGATTGGTCAAAAGAAGAGTCTTGGACAAAGCCTCTCTATTTTAAAAATATATATTTTTTTAATTTATGAAATAAAATAAGCATTTCCATAACATAGCACAATTGTTTAAAAATATGATAACATATGAAACTGCAAGAGTATTGCATACAACTTGTTATTCCTTTAAATATATAATAGAGGGGCAGCTAGGTGGCGTAGTGGATAGAGCACCGGCCTTGGAGTCAGGAGCACCTGGGTTCAAATCTGATCTCAGACACTTAATAATTACCTAGCTGTGTGGCCTTGGGCAAGCCACTTAACCCCATTTGCCTTGCAAAAACCTAATATATGTGTGTGTGTGTGTGTGTGTGTGTGTGTATATATATATATGTATATATATATACATATATATATATATATATATATATATATATATATATAAAGAAATGTAAATTAGGAGGGAGTAGAGCAGAAGTGTGATCCACCCTGGTGAAGCTACAGAGTCCTGGACCATACTAGCAGGTCTCCAAACTGGAATTGCTTGGACTAGAAAAGAAGGAATGCCTTCCAATTGTAAGCCTTATGAAATATAGATCGAATGAAAAGAAGCACACTGAGCCTTTGCCTCAATAGTTCTGAATTACCATCCTTCATGACTGTTTGGTTCCTTTAAGTTTCTCTATGGAACTTTTGCCTAGCCATCCTCTAATCCTTATTTCTTCAAGATGGCAGCTTCTAACTAAGAGCAGTCTACATAATCCATTCATTCTTCCCATCCCCTTCCAGCTCCTTTTGACAGAAGATGTTCAATTCCCCTTTTTCCCATCATTCCTCCTTACATAAACACATTTCTCATGCCATGGCACACACACACCTTTCTTGCCCAAAGACACAAATACTTGTTCCACATATAGCCCTCTAAACTTTGAATAAATAAGAAACCAGTTTAGAAAACTGTTGGAATAGACAGTGCTAGTTTTGTCCATCAGTCTGAACCAAGAGAAGAATTTGGCCACAGTGAAGAGTAAGCAGAAGATTTCTTCAACCAAATCTTTCCCTTGGCTGACAGCCACACAGATTGAAAATTAACCCTCTGGCTACTGGAGAAGGAATAGAAAAATAAGCAATAATGATGCTTCTCTCAAAAAAATGTAAATGTAGGGAAAAGGATTTATTGAAGCATTTTTAATGCCCAGAAGAGAGGTCAGAGGGAGACACAGAAGAGCAGGGAAGGTTCAAATTAACCTAATAAATTTATTATATGCTTTTTAAAAAACAAAATGTAGAGCTTAAATTATTTTTCTGTCCTTAATAAGTGAAACTACTCGTAGTTGTTGATTTTTGTCTTTTTGTCTCACCCGAAATAACACAAAATAATTTATTGAGATTAAAAAAATATTGATATGCTGAGATTAATTTCTTTTAGTTCCCTTTCCAAGTCTCTCTTTTTCAACTGATTATGCCTGGGGGAAAGTATCAAATTAAGACACAAATTAAAGTGATTAATGTAAGTCACAAGTTAGGGTAACTATTTCATACTTTATGCCTTCATATGAATTAGTTACTAGTTCCCTTTCCTGGAAGTTAGCTGAAATTAGAGTAGAGATGAAATAGTACTTAACATTTTTTTAACTGAATAAGAAATACCAAATAGAATAAACATTTCCAAATACATAGTAAAAAAGAAAGAATATTGTGTATGATACTGCAAATCCCTAACATATACAGCTGGCTTCTCTTTTTAAGTATATAATAAACTCAACAGATAACATACAAGGCTGCCCTAAGATTTCTTCTGACTCTTTTTCTGTTCTCTTCTGTGTACTTGGTGGGGAGGGGGATGCATTTTCAAAGATCTCTTTTTCTTCCTTTTCTTTTCATTTTTTTGACAATTCTTTCATCTCTACCTCTTTCATCTCCCTTCCCCATTTGAAAAAATTAAAATAAAAACTTTATAAAAAATATACAGTCAAGCAAAATAAATTCTCACATTAGTCATGCCCAAACTGTATGTCTAATTCTGTACCTGTCCATAACTTCTTTTTACCTGTAAATGTGGTTAGCATGTTTCATCCCAGGCCCTCTGGAATAATGGAAAATCATTGCTTTCATAGTTTGTTTGTTTTTTGTTTTGTTTTGTTTTAGGTTTTTGCAAGGCAATGAGGTTAAGTGGCTTGCCCAAGGCCACACAGCCAAGTGTCTGAGGCCATATTTAAAAGGTACTCCTGACTCCAGGGTCGGTGCTCTATCCACTGCACTGCCTAGCTGCCCCACTTGCATAGTTTTTAATACTGTTACTTTACTTATTGTTCTACTTCTGCTTCCTCACTCTGCATCAGTTCACACAGGTTCTCTCAGGTTTCTCTGGTCATTTCTTAGTATATAGTCACAGTGAATAATATTCTAAAGGCTGAGAAGTGGAGGCAGGGTGAGAACCGGGAAGAGTCCATAGAGATTACTTTGAAGCAGAAGGCAGTGCCTAGATGGGTTAGGATGGAGTGAAGTATAAAGTGGAGAGCATACAAGGTATTTTGAGAATGAGAAATCTAGAGAAGCATATAGAAAAAGGAAGAGAAAGAGACATAAGAGTTTCATCTATTAATAATTCTGCCTCAGGGCCCATTGAGATGCTAAAATCACAGAATGTTAGAACTGTAAAATACCTTAAAGTTCACCCAGTCCAATCCCTTATTTTACAGATGTAAATTATTTACAGAGACTGAAAAGAATGAGATTTATCCAAGTCCAATTGCTAATTAATAGAAGAACCATCCTTATTGATTGATTATAAGGAGAAATTTGTTGCCTAACATGTAGAACAGTGCCCCATTCCCTATACCACAACTGGAACATTCATCTCTACTTACCCTACCACCAAAGTCCTGTTCTGGTGCCTTCCAGTTCAGTGGGGGCTCTGCTTTCACTGGAATCTGAAGTCAGAGGGAATGGGCCTGAATGAATCTGGCTCTGCAAATTTCTCCCTGTGTGACCTTGGGCAAGTCATTACCTCTCTGACCCTCATCTATCAAATGAGGGGCTTGGAATAGATGACCTCAAAGGTCTCTTACCTTTGAATTCCATGATAAGCCTCCCAGACCAGAAAGTACTTGTGGAATGATAAAGCTGAACATCTATCATCTGAGGACAGTTTTGAGAGGCTCATTATCAGGTTAGCTATAAAGGGATGAACATAGCAATGTTGGTTAAGTCTAGAGGTGCCATGGCTTGAGTCAGGAAAGGAAATAGCCACACCAAAGAAATCACAGGACACTGAAGCAAAAAAAAAAAAAAAAAAAAAAAAAAACCAACCAGCCAATTATCCAGGCATTGATTATGGGCAAGGCACTTTAGGTGGATTAGGATGATTATATCTTAGACTTTACCAATATAATCTCTTTTGAAACTCTAACAATCCTGCAAGATGATTCCACTGAGGAAACTGAGGTACAAAGAAGTTAGATGTCCTGCCCAAGGTCACATAACTAATAAGTTTCCAAGGCCAGATTTGAACCCAAGGTTTCCTGACTCCAGGTCTCTATCACCAGTTGCCTCATATGCTAGGCTTCAGATGTAATGATTTGATATTAGATGCTGAAGAGACCTTTTTACATTTTTGTTATCTTTCTAGAGCTGAGAACAGTTCTAGCAATATCATTAATTGTATTTAATGTTTTGGTAGGCATTTAGATGAACAAAAATTAATCAAATTTTGTTTAAACATAACTGTGAAATGCTTTTGGAAGAAGCCCAAAGAGTTATTAGTCTAAATTCCCTAATTGGGTAGACTAACTATCTTAATTTGTTGCTTTCCACCTGCTAGCCCAAGGGGGTAGTGGTAAGCAGTGAAAGAATTCTGACATCCTATCTTTGTTATATGCTATAGATCCTTAACATAAAAAGGAGTGTAGCTTTGGGGGCTGGAAGGAGGCACTAAGAGATGCTAAGAAGTGGGAGTTTGAGTTTTTCAAGGCATTTGTACAACTATTTCCTATAAAGAACAAAGCATAAAGGGGCAGCTAGGTGGCACAGTGGATAGAGCCCCAGCCTTGGAGTCAGGAGTACCTGGGTTCAAATCTGACCTCAGACACTTAATAATTACCTAACCATGTGGCCTTGGACAAGCCACTTAACCCCATTGCCTTGAAAAATCTAAAAAAAAAAAAAGCATACTCTTGAGACAAAAAAAGGAAATTATGAACCCTACACTTAACAACAATAACAAATAATAATAACAACAACCAGCATTTATACAACTGATGATTGCAAGGTGCTTTTCATTTATTAATTCATTTGATCCTCATAATAATCCTGTAAGATAGGTCTTTATTAGCCCAATTTTATAGATGGGCAAACTGAGACACAAAGAGGTTAAGTGATTTACCCAAGATCACCCAGTATCTGAGGCAGGATTTGAATTCTAATTCTTGTGCTCTATCCACCAAGTCATCTAGCTTCTCTACCTAGCTAATATTGAATCTAATCTCTCTCTCTCTCTCTCTCTCTCTCTCTCTCTCTCTCTCCAGAAAAGAGGATTTCACATTCACAGGATCATAGGATTTTAAAGCTAAAAGAGATCTCAGAGATAATTTGTTTATTCAACTATCATTTACTAACTACCTACTCTGAGCCAAAAACTGGGCTAGGTGCTAAGGATAGGAAGACAAAATTGAAATCCTAACCCTAAAAGAACTTAAATATCATTGCTGCAAAAAAAGCTATTCACAGATAAATAAATAAATACAAAGTACTTTGGATGGGGCAGGGAGAGCATTAAGGAAAACTTGAGTCCAGCCTTCTCTGTAAGTTCTCCTACCACTTTGACTTCTCTGTCTCATTTTCTGAATCTTCCTCCTAGATCTTCCTTTCTAACTGTAGGTGCCCCCAAGGTTCTGCCCTGGACAATTCTCTTCTCTCTCTAGTCTACTTCACTTGGTGGTCTCATCAGCTCCCCTGAATTCTGTTATCATTTTTACTCAGAAATCTCTCTGTCCTACCCCAGTTTCTCTCTGCTGACCTCCAATCTTGTATCTCCAGCTGCCTTTCAGATATATAGAACTGAATATCCAGTAGACATTTTCAAAACAGAACTCATTATCTTTCCCCCTTAACTCTCATCTATCTACTCTTTTTTTTAGGTTTTTGCAAGGCAAATAGGGTTAAGTGGCTTGCCCAAGGCCATACAGCTAGGTAATTATTAAGTGTCTGAGACCAGATTTGAACCCAGGTACTCCTGACTCCAGGGCCAGTGCTTTATCCACTGCGCCACCTAGTCGCCCCTCATCTATCTACTCTTACCTTCTCTGTTACTGTAGAGGGCAACACCCTCTCATCAGATTCTCAGGTTCACAACCCAGGAGTCATTCTGGACTCCTCTCTATCTCTCACCATGTCCCCATAGCCAACGTGGTACCAAGGCCTATCAATTTCTTCTCTACAACATCTCTCCTCTAATACTGCCATCACTGGTGCAGGCTCTTATCACCTTACACCTAGAATATTGCACCAGCCTGCCTTAAGTCTCTCCCCACTCTGATCCATCTTCCAAATTCAGCCAATAAAGTGATTTTCTTAAGTCCCAGGTCTGATCATATTACTGCCCCCAATAAACTCCAGTGGCTCCCTATTGCCTCCAAGATCAAATACAAAATCCTCTGTTTGACTATTCAAACTCCTTCATACCCTAGCCTTCTCCTACCTTTCCCCTCTTCTAACTTCTTACTCCTTGCCTTTCACTCTTCTGTTCAATGACTCTGGCCTCATGATTGTTCCATGAACAAGACACTCTATCTCTCAGCCAGGGGAATTTTCTCACACTGTCCCCTGCTCCTGGAATGGTCTCCTTCCTCAACTCTCCTTACTTCCCTGGTTTCCTTTTAAGTCCCATGTAAAATCCTAGAGAAGTCTTTCCCCAACTATTCTTAATTCTAGCCCCTTCTCTCAGTCAATTATTTACTACTTATCCTATATACAGTTTATTTGTATATATTTCTTTGCAAGTAGTCTTCCCATTAGATTGTGAGTTCCTTGAGGGGAAGAGTTGTGTTTTGTCTCCTGTTGCTTCCCCATGCTTAACAAAGAGCCTGACATTTAGTAAGTAATCAATAAATCTATCCTATCCTGCTTCTCATACTGGATGACATTCTAAATTTACTTTAGGTCTGTTGCCTAGCTTTCACTTAATATCCTGAATGATTTCCAATCCAAATTCCAGATTCCCTTCAGAATCACAAAATTTTTGAGCTATAAGGGACATTAGGATGATAGATTTAGAGTTTGAGGAATATTAAATGTCATCTAGCCTATCTAGGCCAGCTTTTTAAAAATATTTTAATTTTTTTTCAATCATTAAAATTCTCCTTTTTCCCCCTCCCATCCCACCCTCAATTGAGAAAGGAACAAAAATAAACTCTTATTACAAACAAATTTCCTCTTGAATAAGATCTAGAACTCTCTTAAACCATTACCTTGTTCCTAATGAGAGATCTCCTTCACTCTGTACTGACTTATTTAAGTATATATTATCTGATTTCTGGTTTCAGATAAATGATTGTTTTGCTACTTACAATGTGTGTTTATTGTGGAACTGGTATTTGGTGAGAAAGGGGTTAAACCTTGAATATAAAGCTTGCGATCCTCCACTTCCCCCCCCAAAAAATTTCAATTATCAGAAGTTAAATTGAACTTTAAAAAGCCAGATACCACATGTCCCCTTTCTCTGAGGAGAACATAGGGACTAAACTTATGGTCCCAACCTCCTGCTTCCCCTTTCATCAGAAATTAAAGTCTCTCTTGGAGAAGTATGGGAGGAGGAGAGGCTAGAGGTGCTTCCTTTCAAACCACACAATGACACGTCCATGTTATAAATGGGGGACAGTCCTCATGACATGCAGGGGCTCTGTCCGTTGGAATATAAATTCTGGTCACTAATTTTGAAAGAACTTGTATCAGTTTTTGCTAGTTTCTCTAAAAAGTTGTTGCAGTTTTTAATGTAGAATTTATAAACTTGGAAATGGATAAATATTGAAAACAACCTTTGCATGCAAATGAAAAAAAATTAAATTTAAAAAATCATTACAGTTTTTTAGGGGGGAACATCCCCCTTTACACATATTCTATATCTTTTAAATCCATTTCCCAATTTCTGAGAACCCCCTCTCAATTTCCAATTCTTTAACACCACAAAACAAACTTAAAATATTTAAAATATTTTTGTTCATCCTTAGAGTTTGCTTTGTTTAAGATTAACCTCTCTCTTAATCTACCCTCTTATTAATTCCTCCTCCCCTTTTCCCTACTATTTCTCTGATGAGTGGAAAGTATTTCTATACCTAAGTGTGTGTATGGAAATATATTAGTGGAAGGAGAAGATGATTAAGGCATGTGAGGTGTGTGATTAAGGCATGTGAGGTGTGCAACTGGAAATCTGTACAAATAAAAAGGGAAAGGTTGGGATGGGGGAGTATCCAACTATTGAACCTTACTCTCATCTCTCATCTGATCTGGTCAAAGGACCATATACACAGAGAGAGAGAGAGAGAGAGAGAGAGAGAGAGAGAGAGAGAGAGAGAGAGAGAGAGAGAGAGAGAGAATACATCCACTGTGGGATGTTAAAGGTTGGAGTCTGTAGCTGCTACTAATGTTTGCATATACAAGGATGGATCAATGGGGCTTTGGGTAAAGTAAGGCAGGAAGAGATGATCCCAAATGAGTGGGATTTGTTTAGTCTGATAGGAAGTCTGAGCAAATGTTCAAAAGCAGAGCAATTGGAAGTCTGATGGGACTTTTAGCTAATAAGGGAAAATTTAATTTGGGTAGGAGATGGAACCAAGCAGAATGAGTCAGAAGAAAGTGAATGCAGAAAATAAACTAAAACTTGGAAAAGAATATCATAGGGGCTGACTTTTAATGAAATAATCGGTTCTTTGTTAGAATAAATAGGGTATAAAGAGTGTGAATTCTTGTTGGTGGAGAAGGTATTATTTAAGAATTCTCACTGTTGTGTATCTAATAGGTTTGTTTTCTACTGAATATCTGCTAATGCCCAAACCCATATTGAAAAGTGGCACTAATGGAGTACTCATTAAAAAATTATTACAGAATATCACTCATTAAAAAACTAATTATAGAATCAAAGCTGAAGAGAGATGAGAGACTTAAGAGATCATTGGGATTTTGACAGATGAGTCAATTGAAGTCCACTAATGGAAAGTGATTTGCCCAAAATCACATTGGTAGTTTGAGATAAATTCAGAATTCACAGATAGTGTGTAGGACAGAAGAAAGTGAAATTTCTAGCTCAGAGGACCAGAATTCAAATCCCAACCCTGAAAACGTCTAAGTGTGTGGCTATAAATTCCTACAATGAGAGTGCAGACTTCTTGAGACCAGGACCTTGTTTTACACTTAGGATCATGGATTTAGAGCAAGGGTTCTTAACCTGGGGTCTATGAACTGTTTTAAAATTTTGGGGGGGTGTCTATTTTAACCATAATTGTTTTTCTTTTTACTTCAATGTATTTTATTTTCTACATTTAAAAAAAAGATTCTAAATGAGCATAGTAGTGCATGCTCATAATCTGTCCTGTGAAGGAAATTAATAATAGGGGATATCTCCAACTCTGGAGTTCTGAACTCAAGTAGGCTAAATTGATTCTCTGTCCTAATTGAATCTAGTACCACTGTGGTGAACTCCAAATACCAAAAGGTGAAAGGGGAAGAGTGTCTTGTAAGGAATTCTGATCCACCAGGCTATCCAAGGAGAGTAATTGGTAAGAAGTGGAGCAGGTTCAAGCTCCCATATTAATCTCAATGGGATTAGCCTATGAGTGCTAATCTGCATTCCTAATCTGAACAAGAGATGGAAAAACAGGCTTTCATATACTACATGATTCTGACAAAGTATCACAGAAAATGAAACAGGGTTCATGAACATGAAAAAAAGAAGTAAAGAATTTCTGATATGGAATTCAAAGTAATTTTGGAGACAATTTAATCCAAACTTCATTTTATAGATGAGGGAACCAGAAAAATAGCTTGACCAAGGTTACACAAGTTGGTCCTTGTCCTTCATTATCAAAGAAAGCCAAAATGACATCACTATGTTTGAGACAAATGACAGTGTGTCCAACTATGACTGATCAGACCAATATGAGCTCAGAATGCTCTGCCACAGTTTGGATCAAATAGTCCACATGAACACCTAGGGTAGGCACTCACATTTCCTTTGAGCTGCTTCAATTCTGCCTTCCTCATTGAGCACAGCCCCCTCACTGAGGAAGGCATGCCATACTCGGCAGTCCTGTACCAGTGTCTCCCAAGCTGTACAATCATTTCTAAAGTTCTTCAATGAGACCTTCAGGGTGTCTTGGTATCACTTCTTCTGACCTCCTTGTGAGTTCTTGCCCTGTGTGAGTTCTCCATAAAATAGTTATTTTGGCAAGCATTTGTCTGGCATTCCAACCATGCGTCCAGCCCATCGTAGTTGCACTTTCTGTAGTAATGTTGGAATACTAGTCAATTTAGCATGAGAAAAGCCCTCAGTGTTTGGGATCTTCTCCTACCAGGTGATCTTCAGGATCTTCCTAAGACAATTTAAATGGAAACAATTCAGTTTCCTGACATGGCACTGGTGGAGTGTCCAGGTTTCATAGGCATACAGCAATGAGATCAGCACAATGAGTCTGTAGACCTTCAGTTTGGTAGTTAGTCTAATACCTCTTCTCTCTTACACTTTCCTTCAGAGCCACCCAAATACTGAATTAGCTCTGACAATACATATTTCAACTTTATTGTCAATGTGTACTTCCCTGGAAAGGACACAGCCAAGGGAAGTGAACTTGTCCCCAGTACCCAAAACTTTTCCATTTGCTGATGGTTCCACATATAGATGGTGTGATGCTGGCTGATGGAGCATCTGTGTTTTCTTGGTGTTCATTGTTAGACCAAAATGATCACAAGAAGCAGAGAATGATCCATACTTTGTTGTATCTCAGCTTCTGAGGTTGCACTGAGTGCACAATCATCTGCAAACAGAAGATCTTGCACCAACAGTCCCTCCACATCGGTCTTGGCTTGTAGCCTTTTTCAAGTTGAAGAATTTGCCATCAGTGTGGTAGCTGACCTTGAGGCCATGTTCTTCTCAGTGAAGGTATTTGATAACATGACTGAAAATATCAAGCTAAAAAGTATAGGAGCAAGGACACATCCTTGTTTTACTCCACTGGTGATGGGAAATCTCTTGAGCATCAGACACTATCTAGAGCCCAGGCATGCATGCCATCATGAGAGTGACATACAATACTGATGAACTGCTCCAGGAAACCACGTTTTGACATAATTTTCCATGAACCCTCATGAGTAACAGTATCAACAGCCTTGTTCAGATTTACAAATGGTATATACAGATCTCTGTTCTGTTCCTGGCATTTTTCCTGGAGTTGTTGGGCAGCAAACACCATGTCAACTGTTCCTTGGCTCTCTCTGAAGCCACACTGACTCTCAGGGAGATGCCATCTTCCAGGTGAAGGTTCAGCCTATTGAGAAGGACTGTGGCAAGAATCTTACTGGCTGTTCCTGCTTAGAGAGATACTCTAATCTCTTCACATTAATCCTTCTAGCATTCATTTTGCCTTGGGGCCACCACTTTGGTGAATATTTAGCTTGGAGAGGATGCCTGTGATCAGTACAGCACTCTGCACCACATATTGCTTTTGTCACTCTCACATCCTGTCTGCCTCTTCTCCTTACAATTACACAGTCTAATAGATGCCAATGTTTGCTACAAAGCTGCATCCAGTAAGTTTTATTGCGTTTAGGTAAACAAAAGGCAGTATTTGTGATGAGGTCATGAGATGCACAAGTCTTTAGTAGAAGGCGATGACTGCTGTTGCTGTTTCCAACCCCATTCCTCCCAAGGGCTCATTAGATGTAGGATTTGAATCTAATTCTAATCCACTGATCTTTCCACTACTTCTTGACTTTTTAGCCCTAGCCTGAAACAGAATAGTTATTTAATAAATGCCTACTGATTGACTGATAAGTTGAGGGAGTATATAGTAAATCTGACCAGTATATAGTGAGAGACCAAGAAAATGGTAGCAAAGTTCAGGAGGATCTCAAGAACCCGAGTGACTAGACCAAAACAAGGTGGATCAACCACTAGGTCAAGTAGAAGTCAACAGAAGGGCAACCCAAGAGAGACCTGAGCTTTTGGGATCTGAGATCCAAAAGAGAAGGGACAGAAGCTCTAGGCTTGTCCCATTCTGTAAATACCCTGCTACTCTATTTGGGAGTGAGAGGGGTATTCAGAGGAAGTAAGGCTTAGCTGTGCTAATCTGAGGAAAACCCAGAAGGGAGGTAGAAAGGATGCATAATCTCATCTCAGCCAGAATGAGCCAATACCATTGTTGATTCCAGGTATCACTTTTAAAGGCATGGCATATGATAAGAAGGTCTAATAGTATGACCCAGAGGATGGTTTTTGATAGCAAAAGACAGAAGAGAAGAAGCTCATCCCCTGGAGAGTCTGACCAAATCCACCCTCCCTCATCCCCACAATATTAAACATTCTAATCATCCCCATCCCAATTATAGCTCTGCCTCTAAGCTATTAAATGAAAACCCGATCGTAAACAGTTATAGGACTCATATTAAAATTACTTTAAAGTAGCACCTAAATGGGTAGTAGTGACTGAATAAGTTGTTTGTTTTGAGGGAGGAATCATCAGAAAGGTACTGGAAAACAAAAATCACTTAATAATATAATTAATAATGAGAGAAATAAAATTGAAAATAACTGTGAGGATTTACTTTACTCCCATCTAACTGAAAACAATGACAATAAAGAAAAATGACAATTTTTGGAGGTACTGGAGAAAGCCAGGCACTGTCTCCTACTGCAGGAGCTGGAAAGAGGTTCAGATATTCTAGAAGACAATTTGTAACTATACCCAAAAGTCACTTAAGTGTGCATAGCTTTTGACCAGAAGAGCCACTATCTAGTCCTATAGCCCTCCAAAGAGACCCCAAAAAGAAAGAAAGGAATAGCATATTCAAAAATATTTTTAGCATTTATTTTTGTAGAAGGAAAAGCTGGAAACTGAGGAGGGAGTGGAGAATAAACCTAGAAACCTTTCCTCTGATCACCTGTAGCAATCTTAATCATCCAATGCATTTTTTTAAGATGCTGATTCTCAGTTGCATTCCAAGCTCTTTTGCCTTCTGGAATATTGTATTCTAAGCCCTATAAGCCCTTAATGTAGATGCTACTAAGTCCTGGTTAATCCTGACTGCAGCTCCACGATATTTGAATTGTGTCCTTCTGGCTGCTTGTAATATCTTCTCTATGACTTGGGAATTCTGGCTATAATATTCCTGGGGATTGGGGGTTTTTGGGATCTCTTACCAGGGGAGACCAGTAGATTCTCTCAATTTCTATTTTACCCTTTACTTCTAGGATAACAGGGCAATTTCCCTGTAGAAATTCTTTAAAAATGAGGTCAATGTTCTTTTCCTGATCATGACTTTCAGGTAGTCCAATAACTTTTAAATTATCTTTCCTAGATCTGTTTTCCAGGTCAGTTGTTTTTTCAATGAGATATTTCACATTTTCTTCTAGTTTTTCATTCTTTTGGTGTTGAATTATTGTGTCTTGAGTTCTCACAAGTCATCAGCTTCCTTTCACTCCATTCTATAGCTGAAGGATTTGTTTTCATCAGAGAGCTTTCTTATCTCCTTTTCTATCTGGCCAATTCTGCTTTTTAAAGCATTCTTCTCTTCAATACTTTTTGAACTATTTTATCTATTTGAGCTAAGTTGATTTTTAACATGTTATTTTCTTCAGCATTTTTTGGATCTCCTTGACTAAGCTGCTGACTTCATTTGCATGTTTTTCCTGCATCTCTCTCATTTCTTTTCCCAATTTTTCTTCTATCTCCCTTACTTGATTTTCAAAATATTTTTTTGACCTCTATCATAGCCTGAGCCCAACTTCTGTATTTCTTGGAGTCTTTAGCTGTAGAAGCTTGGACTTTCTCAGCTTCAGATTGAGTATTTTGATCCTTCATGGGACCAAAGGAATTGTCTATGATCAGGTTCCTTTTTTTTCTGTTTATTCATTTCCCCAGCCCATGCCTGGTTTTGACATGTTTCCTGAGCTTTTAAGTGTTATTGGAACACCCCCGCAAGGACCTCAGTATGTGAGGCTCTGACTGCTCCACTGGTCTGTTGAATGACCACTAGCTCACCCCTCTGCCCCAGGGCTGGGCAGGGGGAGAGGGGTCCCTGCTCCATGACGGACCCAGAGTGTGACCAGGGTCTGAATATGGTTAAATCTCCAGAGTCCTGTCCCAGGGACAGAGGACAAACCTCCACTCCCTTACATTCTGTGAGCTGAGCACTCATGGCACAGCTCTTAAGATGTTAATATGGTAAAGATACCCAGTGAGGGAAAAAGAAGAGAGAGATTAGAATTAGAACATCTGAAAAATGATTTGGAAACAGAGAAATATAAATTTAAGAATTTACGTATTAAATGTTTAACATGATTGTCAATGTATCACTTATATTGTTCACTGACATAGAGAGGGAGAAGGAAGAAAGGGAAGCAAAAAATGTGGAACTCAAAATCTTACAGAAAACATTTACATGTAATTTGAAAAAATAAAATTAAAAATTAAAAAAATTACAGTAATAGAAAGTGAAAATGGAATTAATATAGAGTGGAATGCAATTCTATGACTTCCAACAATCAGTATATTTCAATAATTCAGTCAGAGTCTGAAAAAAGTCTGAAAAAATAAAATACAATAACATATGCATAAAGATGTTACTGATGGTAGGAAAAACCAGAGTAAAGGTTAAAATTATGGGGGGGCGGGGTTTAAAGGTTAATTTTGCGTTCAGCAAACATTAACTGAAAGAAGTCCAAAGCGGTCTGGGCTCCAATTTGACTTGGGGAAAACCAAAGAACTTGTGAACCCCTAAACTCTATCCTGAGTCATCTCACTCCCATAGGTTTAATGATCATCTTTTTTAGAATGATTTCCAGATAACAATTTCTGGCCCTGGGGTCTCTGCTGAGCTCGTTCCTGTCTGACATTCCCAGTAACCTTTTAGACATTTCAAACTGGATATTTTGCTGGCTTCTCCAAGTCATCACATCACACAAATTAGACTCATCATCTTCCCCTCCCCCCATCTCCCTCTGCTTCACAATATATATGAGGAACTGGGGGGAGAGGAGGATGAGGGGGTACCATCATCTTTCTAATCACACATTCAAAGTGTTGATGCCAGCCCTCTCCCGTCACTTTCATTCACCCTTCATAAATAATCAGCTGACAAATCTTGTCTTTTCTACCTCCATATCTCTTGTATCCCTTCTCTCCACTCGCATCCTTATTCGGGCTATCATCACTTTTTGTCAACAGCCTCCTAATTGGTCTCTCCTTTCTCTTCTTTTTCCAATCCATCCTTCATACGACTGCTAAGCTGATTTTTTCTAAAGAACAAATCTGACCTTGTCACTCTTCCATTCAATAACCTCCAATGGTTCCCTACTACCTCCAGAATCACATACACTCTTCTGTTTACTACTTAATGTCTTACAATCTCGTTTCATATACCTTTACATCATTACCTTACATCATTCCTTTCGCCTCATGCTGCAGACCAGTCAGATCACCCTTTTCCTGTTTCTCAGCTATAGTATTCATATCTTCTGCTTCCATGTTTTAGAATCTCCTCCTTTACTTCCATCTCTTGGAATTCCTAGAATCCACCAAGGCTTAGTTTACATACTATCTTCTACATAAGTTCTTTCCTGGTCCCTCAGATTCTACCCCAGGGTGGCTAGGTGGCCCAGTGGATAAAGCACCAACCCTGGAGTCAGGAGTACCTGGGTTCAAATCCAGTCTCAGAGGCTTAATAATTACCTAGCTGTATGGCCTTGGGCAAGCCACTTAACCCCACTTGCCTTGCAAAAAAAAAAAAAGAAAACCTCAGATTCTACCCCCAAATCCCTTTGTATCAATATATTTTGTCTATTCTGGACCAGTCCAGTGATTCAGACTTCAGATTAGAAGGCAAAATATAAGAAAAACAATTTTATTTGTGATAAGATTTTAAAGTTATAATTTCTAATTAAATAGTCTCCCTCACATCTATGTTCACCCCAGCAATTGGCTATATTCAATAAAGAAGGCATCCCAGCAAGCCAATGGGAATTCTGTTAAAGGCTCTGCACCATCAAATTAATTCCTCAAAGGTAGGGCCTTTATATTTTGAATAAGGGTGAAGTGGTGAAAGGAGGATCATGAAACCCCCCTTTTAAGGTCTGTATTCATTCTGAATGTTAAGATCAAGTGAGCATTTGCCCTTTGTTCAGCAGGAGATTGCTGTTGTCCCTAAATTCACCTTAGGACATTTGCCTTGCATTTTAGCCAGAAATCAAAGAAAAAAAATTCAAGTTGAGCATCCAGAAGAAATCAGATTCTAAGACTGGTCCTCCTATCCCCCAAACTATGTAAAATAGGTGTTTTTACTACAAAAATCTGTCATAGTGGCTAGATTGTAAGCTCCTTGAGAAGAGAAACTATTTGCATACTTATTTTATCTTCCCTGGGACAGTGCCAGCCACATCATGGGCACACAAAATATTTTTTGGCATATGATACAATGGAATATTATTACAATGAATGACAGATATGAAAAATTCAGAAAAATATGGCCTCAAGAAAGTAAAACAAACCAAGCAGAAACAGTAGAATCATTTATATGATAACAACAATAACATAAAGGACTTCAGTAACCTATTACAACAGCAAAGGAATGATAATACAGTCTAATGTAGAAAATCATTGCAAAATTGGTTGTTACATTTTTCCTTCTCATTTATTTTTTTATTCAAGAAAGATTTTATTTATTACAGAAAATATTTTGTTGAATAATGAGTTAATATAACATTTTATATTATCTCTATATCAGTGTGTCAGATCACACTAATAGAATTTAAGTTCCTTGATCAATCATTCAATAAATAAACATTTGCCAGGCACTTCGCTAACCAATAGGAATATATATATGAAAAAAGCAAAAGAAGTCCCTGCCCACAAGGAGCTTACAATCTAATAACAGAGACAACAGGCAAACAAATACAGTCAAAGCAAGTTAGAACAGGATAGAAGTGGCTCAGCCTTCAGCACCTACTACAGAACTTTACCCAGAGGAAGTCTTTAGTAATTGAAATTTAATTCAACAAATATTTATTCTGCATCAGCTTCATCTAGACCACTGTGCTAGGTGCAGAGGAAACAAAGACAAATGATACAGCTGCTGCCCTCAGGAAGCTTATGGTCAATTGGGGTGGGGAAGGGAATAGGCAAAAAATTATAGCCATGATGAGAAGAGATAGAAACAAAAGGGAGATACTGGCAAGATGCATTAGGAAAACTTCAGAAGGGAGAAAATACTTCCATGTGGGGGAAATAATAAAGTTTTCAGGGAGGTAAGCTTAACCTTGAAGGGAAATATGGATTATGTAAGGCAGAAGTGAGCAGAGTGGGCTTTGGGGAGTCAGGGTGACCTGTACAAAGACATGAAGATGGTAGACAACATCAAATTAAAAATTACTACCCCAATTAGACTAGCAGATCTCACAGGACACATAAATGAATACCCGAAGGGACACAACTCCTGAGGTCCTTCACAAAGGGGTCATCGATCAAAGCCATACATAATACATAACAAACATGGAGAGAGTGACCTTAGGCCACCACAGCCTAACTGAGACAGGTTCCTCAGACCCTTGTCTGAGTATTCATCCTTGGAACTCTCCTACAGGAGGTGGGAGAAACATCGAAAAAGGATGGATTGGTGGGATCATTTGTACACTGAGCACTGGATAAATTCAGAATCTAGCTTTAAAAGCTTATCTTCCTTGACTAGGGTGTAAGGAGAATTTTTAATCCCCCATCTCCCACCCTATCACAGTCTCTGTGTCCCTTCACACCTGACCTATCAATAATAATGAACATGGAACCCTTGAAACTAGAAGGATTCTATAAGTATCTGTTGAATGAATGAATGAATGAAAAAGGCCTTGTGGAAGCGATAAGATTTGAGCTAGACCTTGAAAAACAGGTAGATTTAATCCGTGGAAGGGAAAATAACATTCAAGCTTATTCAAAAGCTTGGCAACCAAATAAAATATTTGTAAATCATTTAGCACAGTATACAGAGTAGATATTTAATAAATGATGGCTCACTAACATCAGCAATTAATGTAAAGTGTTGAGGGAGCAGTAAAACTACCTTGGTTAGTGTTGGTGAATAGAAAAAGAAAATATTGACTGGTTACTTAGAGGAAATTCAGACCCTGACTACCAGGCTGAGCAATTTGGATTATATCCTACAAGTAATGGAAATCATTAAAGTGTTTTCAGCTGAGAGTTGGTGCAATATGACAGAGGTGCTTAAGGAAAACATCTGACAGCCATGTGCAGTGAGGATTGAGGTGGAGAGAGCCTGGAGGCAGGCAATCCAACAAGGTAAGTATGACATCAATCTTGACTTGAAGCAATGGGAAACCAGGGGAATAGCAAGGTAAGAGGACAGAAAAGAACAAAAACAAGGAACATCTCCAAGGAAGGATGTCCAGGACTTGATAGATTAGGTATAGAATTAGAGAATGTCAGAGTTGGAAGAGAATGTGGAGTCTCTCTTCTAGTCCCTGTCTTTTTACAAGTGAGGTTCAGGGAGAAGTGACTTGCTCAAAGTTACCCAACTGACTCAAATCAGCATTCTGTGTTCTATCTGCCAGTGCCTAGAAAAGTGATCTCTTACCCTTCACAAAAGAAATATTATCTAAGATCCTCTTTTCCTGATTTCCTAATCTTCTTCCAATTGTTCACAGACACAGTCACCTCCAATGTTATTTCCCTGTCATAGCTCTAGGAATGTTATCAGCTATCTGTGAGGATTATCTGTCCTAGCTGGCAAAGCTCACTTTCTAGGCTATGATAGGAAAAGATGTTTACTTCCTCACCATGGCTCCTACCCTAAATGTGAGCCTGCCCAGTCTTGTCTGGCCATGACTCCTTTCTTTCCACCAAATTTTGCCTAATTTCTAATCACCTCCCTCAGCTTCACCCCTACAGAGTGATTTCTTTGCCCAAAGCATCAAGAAAATAACCCAGAGGTCAAGCCTGTGTCTTTCCTTTTTTAGCTCTTTAACTCCCAGCCTGCAGGGAAAATTACTCCTCTCCCCTCCAGTTCAGAAAGTCCTAACTCTCTGACCCTTTCTCTTGGGTCTATGTCCTTGCACCATCTCTACCCTCCTCCTTGGTCTCCCTTTCACAACAATGAATTACACCCATCAGACACAATGATGATCCCGAACAAGCTGGTATTCACACTAATTAAAAATAGAAACATACCTTTAAAGAACAGAAAAACTTTGGATTTGATGTCTTCCCTTTAAGACGGTGAGGGAGAGGAGGGGGAAGGGAGAGGAGAAACAAAACTTGTCCTCATTTTTATCAGATCCTCAGAGAGAAAAGTTGAGCAGGCTTTAGTCTGCTCCAGCTACAAGCCCTTCCTGGGGTGGTGGCAGCAAACTTCAACCATTCCTGTTTCTCTCCTCCTCTCCCAGCTTACTTCTGTTGAACCACCCAATCAAATTCATTTCTCCAATCCCACAGTAAGCCTCCTCAATCACCCCATCCCCATGATTCTATAGCTTCGCCTTCAGGCGACAGGAAACAATGACATCTCCTTAGAATTCAGTTCCTAAGTCTCTCAAGGGCCCATGCATACAAGCTTGGAAAGCTTTCTATCCCCAGAAAACTGGACTTGAGTATCTCCATATACATGCATCATGAAAAGCAAGGGGTGGAGAGACAGGGAGGACAGGAAGAAGAGGGAGAAGGAAAAAGGGTAAAAGAGGGATGGTGAAAGAGTGGGAAGAAGAAATGGAGAAGATAGACAGAGAGACAGGAGAGGGGGAAAAGGAGAGACAAAGAGGGAGAGTTATCATCATCGTCATCATCATCATTGTTTTTTTGTCCTTCCATCTCAAAGAGGACTATGATATCAGGAGGTGATGCCATGACTTACAAGTGAATTGGATTTAAATGAGGCAGGGTTGTGCCAAGTCACCAGTCTTACTCTCTCCTCCAAAGCCATCTGGATCCAGTGGCCAGTTAGAGATGTGGATGGCTGGAGATGGTCCCAGATGACAAAGAGGAAGAGGAAAGTAAGCTTAAGAGAGTAGGTAAAAGGGAAAGAAGGAAAGGAAGGATGTTAAATTGTATCTTGTTCTGGTTCCTCTAACCATACCCCCCCTTCTAGTCAGTATAGTAAGTAAATGGTAGCAGCAAATAAAATTGCAAAGAGGAACCTAGAAGTCATGTGCAAATTTTCCCAAAAATCAGAGGAGCATAATTTACAGATTGCAACATATATTAATGAAAATTCACATCCTGAGAATATGTATCAAATTAATGACTGCTTGTCAGGGTTTTGATCTATAATATGTAAATTCCTGACAAATTCCACATATAAAAAAAGATGATGATGCCACTTTGGGACAAGGACTTTGAAGTTTTTCCAATAACTTGGATTTGAAGGATTTGGACATGTTCATGAATTCACACCAAGGTGGCAGATAAAAAGAGTTGATAAATTCCCCCAAAACTTATAAAAATGGCACCCCAAACTCCTGCCCCTCTAACTCTCTTCCATCTCCATTCCTAGTGTTCCAGGGTTATATAAGTGATACTCTCTGCCCCTCCCCTTTCCCCAAGTGCCTTCTTTCATCATCCCATTCCTAGTCCCCACACCATCATCTTCCTCTGCATCCCTACCCATTTATTTGAAACTTATACATTACTAATAATGTATGATTGCCACCCCTGTTCCCCCCTGCCAACGATGATCTTTTCTGGCAAGTACACAAAGAACAGAGCATGCCAGCCCTTATTTCATAGTTTCACAAAACACTGATCAATTCAGAGAGATAAAGGAAAAAGAGAAGAATGAAAGGGTGGGAGACAAAGGAAGAGAAGGAGGAAGAAGATAAAGAAAGAGGAATAGAAAAAGAAGTAACAGGGAGGGAAAGACCAAATCAAAGTCTTGTTATTTGGATGGTTTTTCACCCTATTCATTTTTTTCTATTTTAAATATGATAACCATAACCATTTGACTGTTGCCATGACAGGTGATGTGTTGGGTCATCTCTGACGATTAAGGTTGGTCCTCTAAGAACCACACTACATAATTCTTTCTTTTTTTCTATATACACTCAATATCACCACCTGGTGGTCATGAGAGGTGTCTTGATTTACTGGTCCAGTGAGTTCCTGGCAGCCTAGAAATTAGATCACATGGGAAAGGACCCTTAAAACTATCTAGCCCAACCTTTGAGACAAAGAATGGGGAAATCATTTGTCTAAGGTCATACTACCCAGATGAATCCACTGTCTAGAAGTGGAATCTACAGAATATACCCTTAACTATGGGACAATTTTAAAGGGCTCCTGTCTGCATTCATGAGAATGCCAGCAGTTCTGGATGGTATCAGTTAGAGTGAGGAGACAAGCAAGAAGGAAGGCTTTGGGAGCAATGGAAGGAGCAGAATAGAACTGAAGTTTTTATCTATTATAAAACACCTGGGGAAATCATGGAAAGGCTCCAAGAGTGTATTCTTCAGGCAGCTATGACAAGGGCTCCAGACCACCAATTTGGGGAAGGAGTATACTTTCCTCCCTACAACAATCATTCCTTCAACTTCTTGGTTGGGGAGGCTAGGTGGTGCAGTGGATAGAGCACAGGCCCTGGAGTCGGGAGGACCTGAGTTCAAATTGGACCTCAGACACAATAATTACCTAGCTGTGTGGCCTTCGGCAAGCCAGTTAACCCCATTGCCTTGCAAAAAAAAAAAAAAAAAAACCTAAAAAAACCTTTTTGGTCCTATTCCCTGACATCACCCCAGAGTCTCACTGTTGTGGTTCTCAGGACCTGCCTTTCCCTGCTGCCATCTTCCCTTCTTCCCCATGCCACCCAATGCATAGGCCAGGCTCTTTAGAGTATCACTGCACCAGTAGAGGTCAGTATTGACCTCCATCACCAATAAATTCACCAAGGGTGGGTGGAAAAATTTCTAGTTACAGCCTAGCTTTTCCTTAGGGCTGCATAGTTTGGAGCAAACTGTGACCATAAGAGCAGATTAGGGAGGCTGAGTGGAAACCCTGAAGGGGCCAATCAGAGAAAGTTTCTGTGTTTCTCTGGAAAGATGTTTCAGGTGAGTGACCTCACCAAGAAGGAAACCCCAACTGGGAGAGAGACCAAAAACTAATGAATTTAGAAAGATGCCTCGGCATGAGTTCAAACCTCTTCACGTATTAGATGATTCCCACAGAGGAAAGGCCCCATTAAATTCTATTCTATGTATATGGGAAAAGTCCAGGACAAAAGTTATACCTAATCAAGCATCAGGAAAAAGAAAGATAATGAAAGGGGGTGGGGCAGAATGAGAGTGGTAGGGAAGCAGGGTCTGCATTTAATGTTCATCTCATTCTAGACTAGAACAGAAAGCCCTGTCAGAGTATGGAATAAAGTCAGAACCCAGGCCTTGCTTAACATGAAAGAATTCACATTGGCAGGAGTCTTTGGGATGCAATCAATCAATCAACCAACCAACCAACCAGCAAGCATTTATTATATGTCAAGCACTGTACTAATTAATGAGGAGGGTCAGCCTTCAACCAGAGCGCAGATCTACCTGTCTCTTCCTTTCCGGACTACCCGGAGCACTGATTGCCCCCAGCCTTCATTAGATTTACTTCTGCTACAACTCATTAACTCCTCAGGCTCATCTCTCATTGGATTATATATGGCAGATTATCCCTTTTATGTCCCTCAGGGCGCAAACAGTATCACATGTCTCTCTTATTTCCACAATCTGCAGCTGAGAGGGACTTTGGAAATCATCCAATACAATGCTTTCATCTTACAGTGGAGGAAACTGAGACTCAGTGAGGGGAAGGGACTTGACCAAGGCCAGAAGCCAGGTCTTCTGATCATAGCTGAAATACCCTTTGGTGAGGAAATGTTGACCGATAACATGGTCATTGTTGCCATCAAGAACAGAAAAAAAAAAAAAAAAAAAGGTGGCCTACAGTCACAAAGATCAGTAATTTAGAACTGGAAGGACCCATTCCCCTTTGTGAGGAAACTGAGGTACAAATAGATTAAGGGTTTTCTCAGGGTCACACAAATAAGTAGGTGAGGCAGGATTTGAACCCAGGCCTTTCTGACTCCAAGTTCAGTGCACAATATCATCTTTTGTCAGATTGGAGTATTGTTGATTTAGAGATCTTAGAAGCCATCTAATGAAACTCTTCGTGTTACAGAGAAGGAACTGAGATTCAGACACAATAGAAGACTTGTTCAAGGTCACACAGTTGTTTATTTTTAGAAAGCCAGTTATTATACATTTATCAGCACATTACTGGAAAATGCAAAAGCAGCAGCCAAAGGTCCAAGACCCAGTCTCAGACTCATGAGGGCCGGCACCTAGGCTGACTATCATATTTGGGCAGATCATTTTCTCTTGAGAGATGGGGATAGGGCAAGGAAGATAAAGGTACCTACCCCTTATGGGAAATCTCAGACAGCATCCTTCGAAGAAAGAAAGAAAGAAAGAAAGAAAGAAAGAAAGAAAGAAAGAAAGAAAGAAAGAAAGAAAGAAAGAAAGAAAGAAAGAAAGAAAGGAAGGAAGGAAGGAAGGAAGGAAGGAAGGAAGGAAGGAAGGAAGGAAGGAAGGAAGGAAGGAAGGAAGGAAGGAAGGAAGGAAGGAAGGAAGGAAGGAAGAAAGAAAGAAAGAAAGAAAGAAAGAAAGAAAGAAAGAAAGAAAGAAAGAAAGAGCTCTCCTTTTCAAATCAACTGGGTGGGCAGCTTTTCCTACTCAGTGTCCTGTTCATCTCTGTTCTAAGAGGGAGGGATTTTCAATCTAAGGACCCCAACACACACACACACACACACACACACACACACACACACACACCCCAGTAGGATCATCCCAATACAAGTCTTTCATGACTGAGTCATGAAAGGTCCTGAAAGTCACCTGGATACCCTGCTACTCTAATCTATACTAGACTGGATACAGAAATTTCAAGGAGTTATAAAATTGATAACCACCAAATTTGGTAGCACAGACAATAGAACAATTACAAAAGCATTTGTTAAGAAATAGCACTTGGGGAGATTAGGTGGCACAGTGGATAGAGTACCCACCCTGGAGTCTGGAGGACCTGAGTTCAAATATGACCTCTGACACTTAAGAATTGCCTAGCTGTATGACCTTGGGCAAGTCACTTAACCCCATTGCCTTGCCAAAAAAAAAAACAAATCTGACTTCAGACACTTAATGATTACCTAACTATGTGACCTTGGGCAAGTCACTTAGTCACTTAATCTCATTGCCTTGCAAAACACACACACACACACACACACACACACACACACACACACACACACAGAGACAATAGCACTCACCCCATCCTTCATAAATGAATTTAAAAAGAGGCCCACCACTTCAGAGGTGACAACTAGGATGCATACAGAATTAATATTTACAGAGCATAATGTTGTCCACAGCTGCAGAAATGTGTTTACTAAATTAGCACATACATTCGTATGGAAAATAAGCACCTTCCAATGATTATGTACTTCATTTGCTTGCAAGGAGGAACTTGGAGAATGATGATCACGATGATGATAATGGCAATACCTGGATTGTTAAAGCATTGGCACCTCTATGCCCACAAGCTCTGATTCAGAATTAGACATGGGATTACAAATGGGGAGCTGGAAGGCACCTTGAACCCCATAAAACTCAACCTTTTTATTTTACAGATGAGCCCAGAGAAAAGTGGCTTGTCTAGGATCACACAAGTGGTACAGTCATAGAGCCAAGATTCAAGCCCATGTCTTCTGACCACCAAGACAATGCTCTTTCTGTAATGCCACACAAACTTCTCATCAATTAAAACAATACATGGGGGCGGCTAAGTGGCGCAATGGAAAGAGCACCAGCTCTGGCGTCAGGAGTACCTGGGTTCAAATCCAGCCTCAGACACTTAATAATTATCTAGCTGTGTGGCCTTGGGCAAGTCACTTAACCCCATTGCCTTGCAAAAACTAAAACAAACAAACAAACAAAAATACATGTAATGCCACTACTAGGTCTGTATCCTAAAGAGATCAAAAAAAAATGGGAAAAGTCTCACATGTTCAAAAATATTTATAGCAACTCTTTTTGTAGTGGCAAAAAATTGGAAATTGAGGGAATACCCATCAATTGAGGAATGGCTGAACAAGTTATAGTATATGAATGTTTGGAGTACTATTGTTCTATAAGAAATCATGAGAGATTGGACTTTAAAGAAGTATGGAAAGATTAGCATGAACTGATGCTAGGTGAAGTGAGCAGAACCTAGAGAATATTGTACACATAATTACAATATTGTGAGATGATGATGTGTGATGGACACAGTTCCTCTCAGGTGTTCAGCGATCAAGGACAATACTGAGAGACCTGTTAAGAAAAATGCCATCCACATCCAGAGAACAAACTATGGATTCTGAATGCAGAGGAAATCATGCTATTTTCACTTTTTTTAAAATTTCTATATATTTTCCTTTCTCATGGCTTTTCCCCTCTCAGTTCTAATTCCTTTTCTTCAACATGACTAATATGGAATTATGTTAACTACAACTGTACATATACAAGTTTTATCAGATTGTTCACTGCCATGGGGAAGGGGAGGGAAGGAAGGATGGTAGAAAAATGTGTAACTCATAAACTTGCAAACAGATGCATGTTGAAAATTATCATTGCATGTACTTGGAAAAATTAAATAAAATTTCAATAAAGAAGCAAAAAATGCATATAAGTAAAAATAAAATTTTAAAGTTGCATTATAAAATAGTGGTTTTAAAATCAACCTTGAAATGTCATAAGAAAAAAAAAATTCAAAAGATGGCCCCAAAGGGCCATGAATATTATAAACTTGGGAACACTGTTTCCTAAACATCAGGGATCCAAAAGCATTTCCCAATGAATGTTTAAATATCTGTAGTCCCAGGGTTATGAGTAAATGATGGACATCCATCCTTGAAGTTTCCCAGGTCAGTGCATCTAGCTCTAACCTCTCTCCTGTACCAGTCCCAAACCCTATGGCCAACTACATTCCAAGGGAGCGAGCTTCCTAATCAACTCTACTCATCCAACCTCTTAGAATCCTTAACTTCCTTCAAGAATCAGTTCAGGCACCATCTCTTTCAGGAAACCTTTTCTGATATCCCATCCTTCTGGTGCCCTCTTCTTCCATTCATTTTATTTGTACTTTAACTGTATGGGGCAGCTAGATGACACAGTGGATACTGCACTGGCTTTGGAATCAGGAGGACAGGAGTTTGAATTCTACCTCAGACATTTGATAATCATTAGGTGTTTGACCTTGGGCAAATCAATTAACCCTGATTGCCTCTCATCCAAGACCATCTCCAGTCTTGACTCATCTCTGGCCACTGGACCCTAATGGCTCTGGAGGAGAAAGTGAGGCTGGTGACTTAGCACAGCATCCCCTCACTCAAATCCAGTGCATGAGCTTGTCCCTGATGTCATGGTCTTCTTTGGGAACAAAAAACAAATATCATCACCTAATTGTATGCATTGTGTACCTTTTCAGCAAAGCTTTTTTCGTGCCTCAGTGTTTATGTCATACACACAGTAGGTGTTGAATAGAATGAAGTATAGAAACATGACAAGTTTCCCAAGACATCTAACTCCTAATTATAATCATATTCATCACTGGGTAGGCAATGAATATTATAATCAGGTAAAGTACTCAGAAAGGATAATATGTATGATTTCATACAAATCTTGTCAACTTTGATCAGTGTTGATGGGCAATTATGGACAGTTGATGCAGAAAAGCAATTTATCCTGAATGTTTTAATTTATACTCCCTCGATATTAGAATTCTAATAAATCGAACATTAGCCCACATTTGACTCCTATTAGTATTCAAATTGATTGCAAACTCCTCATTTCAAAATTCTTTGAATAAGTGGCAATCAAACACACTAATACCTTGTTCTAGATGCATGTTGAACCAACCAGGCCTTTATTGCCTAGGAAATTAACAGCAGGTAGATTTTACATGGCATAGTCACATAATTCCACATTGATATGAAAATTAATATATTCAGAATTTGATTCATCAGGCCTTTAATAAATCCCTTTGGTATAGTCAAGGTACTGTGCTATGAACTAGGGATAGCAATAAAACCAAAAGATAGTTTCCTGCCCTCAGGCAGCTCACAATCTAATGGTGGGAGACACAATGGCAAATAGCAATGCATACCCAAAATATACACAGGATAAATCAGAGATAATCTCAGAGGGCAGCACTAGCATTAGCAGGGATTGGAAACAAGACTGAGACAAGGTTAATGGAGGAAGAGCAAATAATAATGGGAGCAGCTAGGTGGTGAATAGGGGACCAGGTCTAAGGTAGAAAGACTCATCTTCCTGAATTCAAATCTGGCCTCAGACACTCACTAGCTGAGTAACCCTTGGCAAGTCACTTCACCCTGTTTGCCTCAGTTTCTTCATCTCTAAAATAGCTGGCATGGCAAACCATTCCAGTATCTTTGCCAAGAAAAGCACAAATAGGGTCTTGGAGAGCTGGACAGGACTGAAAATGAGTAAACCAACAAGTAAGAAGAGGGAGAAGAGGAGGGGCAAGAAGGGAAGTGACACAAACCCTAAAGGTAATCCTGGGATTTCCACAAATAGGAGGGAGTTCTGAATAAGAAACTCTCCACCCTCTTCAATTTATATTCTTGGAGAGATGCCAGCTCTTTCCCCACAAGGTCACAGTCTCTGAGATCAATAAAGTCTGGAATGGCACTCTAGTCTTGCTTCTCTATTTCAACAAATAGTGATAGAAACTCATTTCCCCAATAAGTGATGCATCTCCTCCAATTATATGAACATGGATACTAGACAGTGCAATAGATATAAATTTTGGTCTGTCAGGAATATTTTTTAATTGTTTCGGTCATATCTAACTCTGTATGATCCCTTTTGAGATTTTCTCAACAAAGATACTGGAGTAATTTGCCATTTCTTCTTTGCTCATATTACAGATGAGGCAAATAGGGTTAAGTGGCTTGCCCAGGGTCACTCAGCTACTAAGTGTCTGAGCCAGATTTGAATCCAGGAAGATGAATCTTCCTGACCCCAGACCTGGCACTCTATCCACAGAGACTCCTATCTACCCCAGGAGTCAGGAATATCTGAGTTCAAATCCTACCTTAGACACTCATTAGTTGTAAGCTCTGTTTGATCAACTGTGAAATGGAAATAATACCATCTACCTCTCAAAGTTGTTGTTAAGGATCAAATGAGAGAACGCTGGCAAAGACCTGTGTATAGTGACTGGCACATAGTAGGTGCTTGATAATTGATTGTTCCCATTCCTTCTCTCTATATACTCTTGCTTGTTGGTTGGATTGAACTCATATTTTTCTCCATGTTTTCATGTGGATGTAGCTAAGGTCCACCTTTCCCTTCATGCTGGACTTTGCTAACCAATAGGTCAACTTACAATGCTAAACTGAAAGAGAAACCCTTCCTTAACCACTCTACAATCTCTATACATCCGTTTCAATGCAATGATACCAAGGAAGAAGAGCATTGTGAGCAAATGGCTCTTCTCTCTTCCCTTATTGGAAATGATATCCATTGCTGTCATATCTTTAAGGCATTTGAGTAATCTAAAGATGAAATGATAGGATTCTGGAAGTTCTCTAGGTGGGGAGAAGGGACATCTTAGTAGGGAGCAATCAGCCCTGAAGAAGAAGGTAGCCTGTCACTTCAGGGGTTGCTTTATAAAGGATGTCTCAGCAAGAACAGGGCTAGGCTTTGAAGAGAATCAAAGCCAACAGGAAACAAAAACTCCAGGGGACTGTCCAGTACAAGAAGAGATTAAGATCTAAGACCCTGGGGCAGCTAGGTGGTACAATGATTAAAGCACAGGCCCTGAAGTCAGAAGGACCTGAGTTCAAATATGACCTCAGACACTTAATAATGACCTAGTTGTGTGGCCTTGGATAAATCACTTAACCCCACTGTCTTGCAAAAAAAAAATTTTTTTTAAAGGAGATTTAAGACTTCAAATGAAGTAAATTTGTGGACTTAGGGTTAAGGAGAATGGGTAGGGCTTGGCCAGGGAGTCAAGCTATCAACTGGTCTAGTTGGTAGCTCTCTGTTTTAACTATCTAGACCTGCCAACAAGGTACTAACTCAATTGTTTGTACCTGCTGAAAGAGTAAGGGCTCTCAGAAGTCCTCTAATGATCAGTGCCCTGGGGAAAGCCCCAGTTGCCTTCAACCTAATTATGAATGAATAAATACATGAAAGAATATTGACTGAAAAAAATTTATTAAATGTTTACTATGTATTGAGTACAAGGATTCAAATAGAAAAGCCTACTCTCAAAGAAGTTACATTCCAACAGAAGACAACATTTGGAGAGTAGTGTTCCCAAAGAGAGTGCTTTGGTCCACGGAGAGAGGGGCCTTAGGGAGGTAGAATGATTCATAGCTTGGAACAATGAGCCAATCAGGCAAAATACAAAGGGGGGAAAAACCGTTCCTGCCCACAAGAAGCTTACATTCCTCTCATAAAGTCTTAGTTTAATCAGATTGTGGCTTAATTTCTTTACCCTTCAATTTCATGTCATTGAATTCAACAAACATTTATTAAATAACTACTAGTAAGATACAATGCTAGCACTGGGAATATAGATAGACAGAAAGTAGATAAATAGATGGACAGAATAGAATGTGAGAGAGAGAGAGAGAGAGAGAGAGAGAGAGAGAGAGAGAGAGATACATCGATGGATAGAAAGAATAAAAAGAAAGATAGAATATTTGTTAAACACAGCATTGGTGATACAAACCCAAGAAAACAAGATGATTCTTAATTCTACAAGGAACTTATGTCCTGATAGGGAAAGACAAACATAAAATGGAAGCTGGGAATCTGGTGGGAGAGAGTACCCAAGTTGTACAAGACAACTGAGGATCCAAGCAAAGAAAATAGTCCCTACCTTAGGGGAACTTACATTTTACAATTCAGTATGTGCAGATTTGAAAAAATAGGGGGATCAGGAAAGGCCTCTATAAGAGATGGCACTAGAGCTGTGCTTTGGAAGATGACAACTTTTATGAGGAAGGGAAAAACAGGAAGGTGACATTCAGATGTTGGAGATCTGCCATGCAGTTGTAAGATGGGAGATAGAATGCACAGGAGGAGACTAACAACCTTGTATGACTGCAACCATAGAATTCCTAAAAGGAACTTGATGTCCTAAAATAAGACTGGAAATATAGCCAGGCTGTGACAGGTCTTAGATATTAAGCTGAGAGTTCCATATTTTATTTCAGAGATAATAGGAAGTTATTAAAGATTTTTGGGGGGGAAGTAGAAAAGAGATCAGATTTGTGTTCTAGAAATAACAATTTATCAAATTGATGAAAAGGGAAGAGGGTTCTACACAGAGACATCTATAAATTGGAAGACTCATGCTGGAGTCCAGGTGAGAGGCACTGGGGGGGTCTGAATGAGGATGGTAACTATGGAGAAGTGATTGAAGATAAGTTATTTAGAGTTTGGAATCTATGAGACAAGGCAACTGATTGAATATTGGAATGAAGGAAGAGCCTAGGATGACTTCTGGAATTTTGAACTCCATCATTTTTAGTGGTGGTATCCTCAACAAAAATAAGGAAGGTTAAATAAGCCTAAGTTGGGACATGGGAACATATTTGAGATATATTTGGAAAATACAAGGTGAAGTGAGCTGTCCAGAAGACAAGGCAATGAACACCTGGCCTTGAGGATAGAAAACAGGATTAAACCCTCTAGGTTGGAGGAGATTCTGATCTCTCCAGTTGGTACCACTCTTCACCCTCATTACTTCGCATGTTTTTCTACATATCCTGCATTTACTTTCTATAAACAGGTTGCATCTTCACAACAGAATGTAAGACAAGGTTGATGCCATTTTTCTCTCCATAACTCTAGAGCCTGTCACAATATATTATTAGATGCTTAATAAATGTGTTTGATTGATTCAGTAAAGATGGGACTCTTGAATCTGAAATGTAATAGAAGCTGATAATATTAGGAAGGAAAAGCCCTAAGAAAGAGGACAGTGCCTTGAATCAGGTTGGGCCAGGGTTGCAGCAAAAGAGACCAGAGGAAGTCTTCATTTCCCCTCCACAATAGAGTTAATATCTTTTAATTCTCTGAGAAATTTATACAAATTACTTCATTTGATTCACTCAACCTCCCTGAGGCCATAATCACAACAATACACATTTCCACCAAATTTTAAACTTTACAAAGAACTTTCTTCATAACTTCCTTATAAGGTAGTTGTGCATTTTAAAAATAAAGAAACTGAGTTTCAGAGAAGTGCAGTTGTTTGCTTTGGTCTGATTGAACAGTAATTCCTAATATCTTTCCTCTGCCTCCAAGTCTAACCACCCTGAAGATCAAGACTGTTTCTGTCCAGAGGGAAATTCTTTCTAAACCCCATGGTCATTACTTGGAGAGCTCTAAGAAAGAGGGGGCTTTGTTTTGATGATTGAGTCATCTGGATTCCCCTTACAAGTATCACCTTTACTTTGCCAGTGTAGACAGAGACATTATACAATTTTTCACTAACACCTTGGGTTTCGATTGTGGAATGTTCCTTAAATAATTCAAGGTGGCCACAGATTAAAAGCCTAGGACTGTCCCTGCCATACATCAGGGCCTAAAAGTGTCCTTCTCTTGCGTTGTGATCCCCCTAAAAGTTAAGTATCATATTTATGGCACAAAATGGCCTTTCTAGCTGCTTCTGAGTTTCAACATAACTATGTACACATATTCATTTTTTTATATATAGACACATATTATATATGTACCCATAATAAATATGTTATATTTCGTCTCTCATTTTTAGAATAACACTTGGATTCTTTATACTAGCCTATACTGAATTCTTTAGAATAACCCTCAAATAAGTGACCCAAGTACAAATGATGGCATGTTCTAATTTCCAGAAAAGTCATACAACGTCCATTCTAGTAGAACACTTGCTACTCTGGCCCACAGTGCCAGAGTGCATTCCGTTCCATCCCTTCCCCTGGGCTCTCAAGTACTCTTAAGGGAAGGGAGGGGGAGATCCTAGGCCCTTTGCAAATGGTTCCAGTCCCCAACAATGATGATCCTTTAAATGTAGGGGTGGTCCCTTACCCTGGTTCCATTTAATCATTAATAGTCAGATTAACTTTAGATAGAAATGTTTACTTCAAAAAGTATGTATAACCATAAATATACAAGCACTACTCCCTCTTCAACATTTGAGCTTAATACTTCTCCCCCCACTGCACCACCTCAGTTTTCAGGGAGGGTAATGGGATTAGGTACATAATCCTAAATTTCAAGCCCAAAGCTTTAGGGTATTCTGTCTTCTCAAAGTGTGGCTATCTCCAGTTATCCTGATCCATATCTTGTCACTGGACCCAGATGGCTCTGGAGGAGAAAGTGAGGCTGCTTAAATCCAGTTTGCCTGCTTGTCATGGCATCACCTCCCTGAGATCATAATGAAGGACAAATAATAATCAGTAGACTGCAACATCCCACTGGAAACCCCTGCTTCAAGGTTGCCATGCCTCAGGACCTCCTGGGTCAGGTAGGGATCATCCACAGCAACTAAATCTGAAAAAAAGAGAAATGGAACAGAACACAAACAGAGACCGCAAAACAATTTTTCAGGACTGGGGCAAAAGGCAGGGGGCAGAATTTTCCTCTTCCCAGTTCAGTTCATGTGCCTCACTGTGGGTGAACTATATTCTTCAGTCTTTGGACTCTGCAGGAAAGGGAGAAACTGATCTAATCTGGTAGTTTTTAAAGACAAATCTTTTCCAACTATACAACCAATGAAAGGAGTGTACTCTCACAGGAACAGTATGGGATCCTGGAAGCGAGTTATTTCCATGTTAGGCAATCAGAGCAAGTTCCAAAGGTCCTATTTAACTTGGTAAACCTGATCTTTGCCTAAGACACAGCATTTCAAAGAAGGAAGAGAATGGAAGGTCATCTGACCCACCCACATCTTGTCAATACTTTTCTCTGTATTAATTTTGAATATCTAACTTTCCTTTGAAAACTTCAAGGAAAGGAACAAGTGGTCAGTACATTTTTACTTTGAGGTATAGCGCTCATTGTGGGTGAGTTTTTCACTATATGAGTTTCTCTGGATCTTTCACTTATCATTCATAGTTTTGCCCTGAAGAGGTCAAACAGATAAGTGATAGGTCACAATCTTTCAAATACTTGGAAATAGACATTATCCCTCTCCTCACTCACCTAACCACCTCTTTTTTAGACTAAACATTTCCAGTTCTTTCAACCCATTTTCTGATGGCAGAATTCAAGATGCTTCACCATTCTGATCCTCCTTTAGTTTTTCTCCATCTCATAACATGCCCCAAACTGAAGATAATACAGTTATCTCTTCCATATCACTGGGGGGAGGGGCATGATGCCTCTGAAATCTGGAACATCTGTATGAAATTTCTGATCCTCCTTTTGTACCAGAGAAGTCTGATTTTTTTTCTTTTTCATTTATGGGATGTTTACAGTACCTATTATAAAATTTAGGCAAAGCATTTGGTCAAAAATTCTATGTCATCTGTGGCTTCCATAAATATCACCATTTTAATTTCTTAAACCAACCTGTGATATATTGAAACCTTAATGGAAAAAGTTGTGATGTGGAAGGGATAGTTATACTCTGGATGTGGAATGAACAAAGGACACAGAGGGACTCCCACCTCCTCTTTCATGGAGCTTTGGCCCTTAAGGCTGCCCAGGATCCTATCAGGTTTTTTGGATCACTCTGCAGAATTCTAAAGATTTTAGAATCTATCTAAAATCCAGATCTTTGCCAGAGAAACTGCTTCCCAATCATAGTCTTGTCAAGGTGATTTTGCGAATCCAGTGCGAGATTGAACACTTATTCCTATTAAATTTCACCTTTTCCCCTCTAGTCCAATGTTCTTACCTGCCAATATGCTTTGAATCCTCACTAAAAAACAACTCTTTTCCTATGGGAAGAAAACCAGAGAGAAGACAGAACTGTGCCCTAAAATTAAAGTCAGATATCAACCCCAACTTTATGTGGCATATTAGATGTTGCAGGTGTGTGTGTGACATTATCCAACTTGAAATGTTGACCTTCCTGAGAGTAAAAACTGTAGATTAACTGCAGAGACAACTCAGGAAATGATAGTGAAACAGAACACAGACTTCTCTCATGGGACTTGGTATCATTTCTCTATTAAGCTGAAATTTGGAAAGCTTAGTGAAGTGAGCTGAGTACACAACAGCCGAGGAATTATAGGCCATTCCTTTGTTGTTTTAAGTGATTTAGCTTGGCTCCCAGACTCTGGAGAAAGCCTTTTATTGCATAAAAGATGCACATATGCATGCATGAACACACACACACATTTCTCTAATTGTGTTAGAAGCTTACAATAAATACCTATTTTAAGGTAGAGTTCATCTTCAAAATGATGATATGCTTTCATGAACCATGGTTCCAAATGAGGTCCCATTAAAGCACACTTCAGGACCCAGAAAATTGGTGACCAGGAGGCAAATCCATAAAGTAAAGACCAGACATTGAAACATAGGATATTGATGGCCAAGATGATTGCTGTGCATGCAGGAATACAAATTGGAATGAAGGTTCCCAATCCAGGAATACATCTACAGTAAGAGAGGAAGCAAAGGAAAGGACCCAAACCAAGGTCCAGAGCTAGTATAGCTCCCCAAGGAGTGGCAGTTCAGGTTGGGTTACCCTGGGAGAGAGTCAAACTACATGCCATTAGTTGGCAAAGGTCCATGCAATGCAAAACAGAAAGAACAGTAGTAATGGCATCAGAGGATCTCTTCCCCCATCCCAGCTCCATCACAAATTATCCAGTAGGATTCCTCAATGACAAAATTAAAGGGGTTGAACTAGATAGTTTCTAAGGACCAGACTACAAGGGAACAAGACAGAAATAAGTCCTTTTCTCTCCCCTTCATTGAAATTCTGGATATTTCATATGTATTTCATAAGTTAGCTAAGTGACCCAATGGATAGAGTTCTAGGCACAAAGTCAGAAAGACCAAGTTCAAATCCAGACTCAGACTCTTCCCAACTGTATGATTCTGTGGGGGGTAAAAATAACACCTAACTTCCAGAGTTGCTATGATATCAAATGAGATAATATTTTTTAAATGCTTATCATAATATCTACCACATTGTAGATATCACAGAAATGCTAGTTGTTTTATTATTATTATTGTTATTATTATTATTATTATTATTTGTATATGCTGTCTCTCTCCAGTAGATTGTAAATTGCTTGACAACAGGGATTGTTTCTGGCACACACTTGTTTAATGAATTCTTGAACTAAGAATCAAAGTGGGACCAGCTAGGGCTACTTCCATGATTAGCCATTGAGCTGCTCACCTCAGACTTTCTTGTAAAAAAAAAATGGATCCCCCCTAGAATCCAAAGGTGGAAGCAAAAGGTTTCCCCAAGGGCAAGTAACCAAGAAAGTTATTAAAACCTAGATTCTGATCAAGTAAAAAGAAGAAAAATCCATGTTTCTCCTCATTATGAATAAATAAAGGATTAAATAATTCCTTGTACATTAATAATTAGTTGTTAAGTGTCCCCATTTATAATATAATGTCAGGAAAATAGAGAATGAAACATTTCTGTCTCAAATGGCTTTATCAATAAGTTTGTAATAAACCATTTTTTTTAACTCCAGTCAAGTCTGTCTTGGAAAATATTCCTGGATCCTCACTCCAAGTCCAGTTTAATGGCTTTCCCTCCTCAAATTCCCTTCATTGACTTATTTGTGAACATGCTCTGGCCCTCCAGGAGCTCCCTGAACACAGGGACTCTTGGTTTTTTTCTCTGTGGTACCAGGTACAAGCACAGTGCCTCTGTACATAGTAGCTGTTTCATGCATGTCTACAGAATTGAATTCAAAATGGAAAGTGGAAGCATTTCTTTCTTTTTTTTTTGGCAAAGCAAGTGGGATTAAGTGACTTGCCCACAGTCACTGCTAGGTAATTATTAAATGCCTGAGGCTGCATTTGAACTCAGGTCTTCCTGACTCCAGGGCCAATGTTCTATCCACTGCACCACTTAGCTGCTCCTGGAAGCATTTCTCTGAAATAGACAGTCCTCTTCCTCCTCCTCCTCCTCTACCCTCACCCCACAAGAGGTAACCCTGAATCACAGATGCTCACAGCTGAAAAACATCAGAACAGATTACCTGAAGCAGCTATGTTTGAAATATAGATATTTTAAATCGGGCTTCAACATTAACCGATTTCCTTTGGAATCTTATATTTTATTTATACTATAAACCTTATGCTGATAATAGGTCTTTGACTTCATCAGACTGTTCAAAGGGACTAACTTCAAGACCAATTCATGCCAGGACAGAAATTCCCTTTCTGGCAATATTGTCTAGTCTAGACTAGCCTTCTTCCAGCCTTTTCTAGAAGCCTCTAATGAAGGAGAGCTCACTCCTTGCCTAGTTTACTTTCGAGGAGCTGTCCTTTTTGGAAAGCTTTCCTCATTACTGGGCTGAGATCTTTGCCAGTTCACCCTTCTGCTTCCAGTTCTTCCTCTGAAACATGTCTAGGACTCTCTTTTATTCGAAAGCCATCAAATGCTTGCATGCCCACATCCAAAATCTCCTCCTCTCCAGGCTAAACACCACCAGTTTGTTCAAATAAGGGGTGTGATCTCATCATCCTTTTTGTCCTCCTCTGAACACACTCTGGGTTATCAAGTGAGTCCTAAAATATGGTGCCCACAATAGAAGAGACTCTCCTTGTTGTCTGACTAGAGCAATGGAACCATTAACTACCTATGCTAGACTCGAAGCTCCTTTAATGAAATAATGTAAGCAAAGTGCTTTGTAAACTTTGAAACCCTCCATAAATCTTAGTTATCATTATTAATGTAGTCCAAACTCCCCCTTAAGTATGTAATCAAGACAAATATGTCTTATTCACTTTCCCCTTAAATTGTATGAATAATTGCTTCAATTTTCCATTTCACATTTATATCTGAACCACAAGACAATAGTGTTTTAGAGGCAGGCAGATCTTTGGACATAACCAGGTCCAACCCTCTCATTTTACAGGATGGGGAGACAGACCTAGAGGTTAAATGACTTCTCAAGGTCACATAGCTAGCTAATGGCATTCCTACAACACCCTGCTGCATCTCATAAAACTGGACTGAATTGAAAATGTGATTATTATTCATGCTTCTGATTGGGTCTTTTCTTTGTTCCTGAAGAGAAAATTTTTAAATTTTCTATTGTTACAGTGGGACTGTTTCCAAATTTTTGCTCAGACTTTTACTTCTGAGGCTGTCTACAGAGAGACAGAGAGACAGAGACAGAGAGATAGAGAGCTAGTTACATGCACAATGTGTAGAAATGAATTTTTAAAAACTCAGGATAATTTAAGATCAGCAAAAGAATGTCAATTTTTTTCTGCTGATCTGGGTATTTTAGTTAAAACTATTCTAGGTTTTGGGAGGAAGACGGAGATATTATTCTATTCCAACACTTTTTTTTTAAGGTTTTTGCAAGGCAAACAGGGTTAAGTGGCTTGCCCAAGGCCACACAGCTAGGTAATTATTAAGTGTCTGAGGCAGGATTTGAACCCAGGTACTCCTGACTCCAAGGCTGGTGCTTTATCCACTACGCCACCTAGCCGCCCCTATTCTAACACTTCTTAATTTTCAATTTGTCTTTCATTTCACAAATATTGCATTGTTTTCCTAAAGAAGAAAAGAGAGATGGACTAAAATTGCATTCCATATTCCTTCCAATCATCAACTAATTAGATCCTGAAACTTGCATAGGTGATTTACTAATCATTACTGGTCCTTGATCCCAGGGAAAAAACTTGACTACTTACCAGACTTCAGTAGTATCATATTGGAGGCAAGATAGTGCCAGCTTTGGCATTAGTGGATTGGGTTCAAATCTCAGCTCTCTTACTACTTGTGTCTCCTTAGGCAAGTTAATATCTCCCCCAACCCCTTTAATGGGCTTCGGAATCCTCATCTGTAAAGGAAGAAAGTATATTCAATGAGAGACTCAGTTAAAGCAGATTAAAATGTACTTGGGAAACATTTAATAAATACTAAGAATATAGCTAATGTTAAAATGTGGCTAAGTCAATATGCTGCCTGCAGAGCTCCTTTTGCATGATTTAGTGACCCAATTTCTATTTGAGTTTGACATCACTGGACCTGATGACCTGGGCAGGCTTCTGGTACACCTATACATGAACTAAGATCCACATTTGCCTCCTCCCTTCATTTCCAAGGTAATTTATAGAAGGACCAGAAACCTTAATGGATGCAATCACTTTTTTAAATTTTTATTAATTTTACTCTCATTTACTATAATTTCTCTGATTTTAAATACAAATATTTACAAGCAGATACTATAATTTTACCTTGAAATAAAACTTTTCTCAGTATATTCTAATTTATTGAATCAATTGATAGTAGCTAGATCCTTTTGAAGGTAAGCTTAAATGGGCATCCTGTTAATGTTTCTGGACAGAGTAAAGGGAAGTTGGGGAAGGACCAAGAACTCAGTCTTCTGTTGCTCAAAAGTGAATTTGATTGAGGGAATTTGAAGGTCAAGGTTTTTGGTATCATCCTGCATGCCACTCAGTTACCCGTTTGAGGACTGAAGGAAGCACAATTCCATATACATCCAAAAAGAAAAACAGATGTGATTTCTGCAAGGCCAAGCCATCATTATTATTTTGCATGATGAAAATTGACTTTTGCAAATTCTCCAGAGCTGTAAGAGCTGTAAGAATTCTTTCAAATCCCCTGATGTTTCCATCGCTAGAGGAGGCTCCCCTTTCTTCTAGATTTTCAATCTTCCAGTCATTTTCTTTTCTTCTTTTCCATATCCTTCCATTCCCAAAGGAATTCTACACCCTAACCCTTCCTTTTTATCTTAGCATCAAAAACATAATGCATTCCTTCTCCCTCCCCAGTACAACTTGATGTGAGAAGCAGGAAAAGAAGGCTGGGTCACCAGCTCAGGGATTAGATGCCTGGGGAGGATCCCCAGTGGATCTGCCCAGCAACACTTGAAATGGTCATTTCATTCCTTCCTATGTCCATTGAATATGGTTCCATCCATCCATCCATCCATCCATCCATCCATCCATCCATCCATCCATTCATTCAATCCTGCATTCAAAAAACATTGATTCGTCTCCTAGGAGGTCTAATGATAGTTTTAAGCAATTCCATGGAAAGAACGAAGACAATTATGACTAGGATTCCCAGCACTGACCTTCCTTTCCTCTACCAACTTCAGTTATTGAATTGCTTCAACAGAAAGTTGTTTTGCCGGGAGGTGGGGTTAGATTACCTGAATTATCTAAACCGAGGAAGTCTTCATTGTGGTCAAAGTGGCCGGGATGGCTTGGCCAGCTCTATCTGGCCGGCCATCATTGGGCTCTTTGGACTCTCTCCTCCCCACAAGCCCACCACTGACCCATGCTCTGAGGTCCCCTGATTGCTCCTTCTCCTCCCCACCAACCCAGCCCGTGGCCCCGATGCCCTCCACCCACCTGCAGGTTCCAAGGTCCTGGTGGACCCGTCGACCTCCGGCCACTATGAGGCAGGAGACAGGAGTAGCAGCCCCTGCCCACGCCCCCTGGAGCGCCGAGCCAGGGTCAGGAGCTGGCTTGGGCCAGACCCACACCAGTTGGAGTTCGCCGCGGGGAGGGCAGGTAAGGAGGCAGAAGGGAGACAGGCACAGCCCCAGGTGAGCAGGCAGGGAAGCCCGCGGGCTTTCTGGAGTCGGGGCTGGGCTGGGCTGGCCCGGGCCGGAGGGAGAGCGGGCGAGGCGCGGCGGGGCCGGGCTGGGCCGGGCCGGGCCGGCTGGCTCACACGGCTTGCTCGCGGCAGAAGCCCCAGGGCTCCCGGGCCAGGGAGAGGCGGCCCGGCTGCAGCACCCCGGCCGTGTGGCCGATGGAGTTCTTCAGCTGCTTGATGACGGCGAAGAGCAGGAGGAAGAGTAGGAAGAGCAGCAGGAAGAAGAGGGCTAGGTAGAGCAGCAAGTTAAGTTCCCACTCCATGCCGCCCGCCGGCTCGCCGCCGAATGGCCAGCCCGAGCGCACCGGGCCAAGCGCAGAGCGCCCGCTGCCCAGGCTGCTGGGACCCCGGCCCGGGGGAGCCTCCTCGGCTCCCGGCTCTCCCCCGGCTCTCCCCCGGCTCTCCCCCGGCTCTCCCCCGGCTCTCTCCCGGCTCTCTCCCGGGCGCGCTTTCTTCCTCCTCCCGGCTCCTTGGGCGACAGAGGCAGATGCGCCCAGAGAACTTCAGGGGAGGGAGGAGAGCCGAGGAAGAAGGGAGGGAGGGAGGCAGGGAGGGAGGGCTGCCAAGCAAGTCCCAATTAGCTTCTCCTCAGCTTGGCGCTGCCGCTTTGCAAATGACCATTCCGGACAATGACAAGGACCCTGCTTCCTCCCTCCCCTCTCCACCCCTCTTCTTTCTCCTTTTCTCTCTCTTCCCTCCTTTCCCCCCCCTCTTCCTCTTCCCTCCTTCCCTTCCCTTCATCTCTCTCCCAGTCTCTTCCCTCTTCCTTTCCTCCTCCTCTGCCCTTCTCCTATCTCTTTTTCTTTCCTTCTCTCCTTCTTCCTCTTTCTCCTTTCTCCCTTCTAGTCTTTTCCTGCTTTTTCCCTCCTGAGTCCCTTCCTCTTTCTCCTCCCTTCTTCTAGACTTTTCCCCTTCTTTCCCTCTTCTCTTCCTTCTTCCTTTCTCCTCCCTCCCTTCTAGTTTTTCTCTTTTCCTTCTCTCATCTCTTCTTCTTCTCCCTTCGTCTACTCCTTTCCTCTTCTGTCCCTCCTCTCCTTCCTTCTTCCCTCCCTTCTTCTAGTCCTTTCCTGCGCTTTCCCTCCTCTCTCCTTCCTTTTTCTCCTTCCTCCATTCTAGTGTTTTCCTACTCTTTCCCTGTTCTCTCCCTTCCTCCTCTTTATACTTTATACTCTTTTCTTCTTCTGTCCCTCCTTTCTCTCTCCATTCTTTGTCTTTCTCCTTCCTCCCTTCTAGTCTTTTCTCTTTCCTCCTCTCTCCCTTCTTCCTTTCTCTTCCCTCCCTTCTAATCTTTTCTCTTATTTTCCCTCCTCTATTCCTTCTTCCTTTTTCTTCTTCCTTCTTCCTCTTTCTCCTTCCTCCCTTCTAGTCTTTTCCTGTTCTTTCCCTCCTTTCTCCTCTCTTCTACCTTCCTTCTTCCTTTTGGTTGATCTCTCTTCTCTAAGGATCCTTATTCAGCTTAGCTCTCTACCCACCTCATTCTCTAACCTCTGACTTGCCCTTCTATTCTAAGGCATGAAGCTCCAGCCTGGAATTGCCATATTTCAGGCCAGACCCTTCCCACAATTTTTTCCCATCTTGCATTCAGGGAAATTGGCTTCCTCTGGAAGAGACACTACTCCCTGTGCTCTATCTTTAGATGATGTGCTCTTTTTCTCCTTCTCCACTCTACTCACAGGGAAGGAGGGAACCAACATATTTCTTGTTCCATACTACTACTACATACAATCTTCTTTGGAGGTTTGTTGCATTGGTCTATCTCCGCAAATCCAGGTGCTGTTATACTAATCAACTAATCTCTGATCTATTTACCTTCTTTATCAAGAAACTAAATGATGATCTTTCTTACTTCATACTCTTAAGCCTTATTAACCCTGTCTTCTGGAACTTCAGTTTACAGACCTGCTAACCTCCATTACCTGTGCTATCTCCACTTCCTCTCTCACTCATTTCTTAATCCCTTGAAATCTCAATCTAGACATTACATAACTAACACTGTTTCTCCAAAGGTACTAATGATATCTTTATTGCTAATTCCAAAGGCCTCTTGTCAACTCTTCATGACAACTCTTTAACCTCATTCTGTGCAGACTCTTTTTTCTATAGTTTGTGACACTGGTGCTTCTTGCTTCTCTTGCCTATCTGAGCACCCCTCAGTTTCCTTTGTTAGATTACCGGCCTCTGAAGGTCTCCTGCCTATGGGTATAGGCCAAGGCTTTATCAACAGATCCCTCCATTATACATTCTCTTGTTGACTTCATCAACTCAATAATGGATTCAATTATTGCCTTTTCACAGTTGACTCCCAGATCTAATTATTCACTCCTAGGCTCCAGTTTCAAATCACTGCCTAATGGACATTTCAAATCAGATACTCTGTAAAGCATTTCAAACTCAACCTGCCCAAAACAGAATTCATTCTCTTTCCCCCATAATACATCCCTCTTCCAAAATTCCTTTTTTCCTTGAGGACGTCACCATCCTTCCAGTCACCCAGCTTGGCATCCTTGGGGTCTTCCTTGACTCTTCACTCTCCCTTACCCCTCATATTTCCCCTCCAAAGCCTGCCCACTAATAAGAGGGCCTATCTGTTGTGAGTCCATGACATGTTTCTCATATGTCTCCTTCTTTCCACTCACTTGGCCACCACTATACATCACACCCCTATCACCTTTGTCTTGGACTATTACCATAACTTTTTCATTGGCCTCTATGACTTATGCCTCTCCAAACTGTACTCCCTTTAGCTTCTCAAGTGATATTTTCTCAAGAACAAACTTTAACCCATGATTCCACTGCTATAAGACTCCAGTGGGTCTCTAGTACCTCTAGGTCTAGGATCAAATACAAACTCCACTCTTTGGCATTGAAAGCCTTTTACAACTCGGCTTTACCTACCTTTCTAGGCTTATTATACATGACTCCCCTTCATGTGTTTTTCTATCCAGTCAAACTGACATCCTTCCTGTTCTTTCTACATAACATTCCTTCTCTGGCTGATCTCCAAGTCTTTTTACAGCCTGTTGCACCCCTCCCTCCTGCCTAGAATGCACCTCTCTTCACCCAAACCTCTTAGAATTCCTGATTTCCTTCAAAGCTCAGGTTAAACATAACCTTCTTCTGCATGAGACTGTCTCTGGTCTTCCCAGCTGCTGCACAGATATCATAAATTACTAGCATCATAGGTTCAGCCACAAAATGCTTTGTAGGCACATCTGGTGAGGTACCTGATCATCCCAAGATGAGATTTACTTTAAAAAATAAAATCATCTTGATTGTGAATTATTGTCAATAACTCCTCAAGTGTATTTTTTCAATGTCAAGTACATCATCTGCATTCTCAATCAGTAGCTTTTGGATTCTTCCATGACCCAGTTTATTGAGGCCAAACACTAATTAGAGCCTGGTGCAGATCCAGGGATTACTAGAGAATGGGCTTTGAACTTTTGTCTATTTGCATTCAGGTTTTTCAACTTGCTTTTGTTATTTTAATTTTTACCCTACCTTTTGTTCCCTTTGAGGTTTATAAAGACTTCAGAGGTGACATAGCTTGATGCATTCATAAAAGAAACACTAAGTGATATCACAGTTGATTTAAACAAAATAAAGAGATTTAGTTCCTATGTTTCATATCCTTTAATAAAAGCAGCAACAAACATCTTGTGGCGTATTAACACCTCCCATTTCTCACTAGACTTTAGCTCCACTTACAAGTTTGGGAGGGAGACCCATGATCAAGTGAGGCTCCCCAATACCCTTGATGAAATTCCAAGGTGAAAGAAGCTTTATCAGAAAGGGACACCTCCCATGATTGAGAGCTATGAGTTTTTCTATTTAGTCCCTGTACCTGGACCAATTGTAATCAGAGATGATTGAGGGGTGGACCCTTGGAGATAAACTCCTTCCCTTGGTGGTCCAGAAAAGTAGTAGAAACCATTTTTCTCTTTGGGACCCTTCCAGTCCTTTCTCTCCAATGAACTTCTGGGAGAGAAGGGAATGGAGCATGAGAGTACCTCATTGTGATGGTAGCAGGAAAATTTGGTTTCTTCAGTAAGCACATGTCAGCAGTAATTGATCTTAATAAATAGACACTTCCAGTCTTAGAGGCCACCTTATGAGTTAGGTAGAGTTCAGCTCAAGGAAAAAAATCTGTTCATTTCCACATCATTCTCAGGAAGAAGATGACCACACCAGGAAGATCACTCTGTTACTGAAGAAATAAGGGACTGGCCAGAAAGTCCAGATCTGTGAGCCCCTCAGATGGTTAGAATTTTCCAGATGAGGAGGGACTATATTCCAGTCATATGACTTAAGCAGAGGTCCATAGATGGGAGATGGAATGAAGAATTAGGAGAACATCAAGGGTCATAATGTGCAAGGTTTGACAGACAAGTTTCTGCCTTTATCTGTTCTGCCTATGAACCCATGAATGGTGAGCAGAGGTATCTGGAACAGAAAAATCACAAGGGCTACAGCTTCCATCATTTAGTGAGAAAAAGGCAGCAGCACAATCAATTCAATCAAAGAACAGATGGAATATTCATGACATTGTGACCACACCAACCTGATCAACCTACCGTCCCAATTACTTTCCAGACCACAATGACCTTTTATAACCACCACTATCCTATATATTTTGTAAGCTCCTTGGGGACCAGAGCTGTTTTTCCACTTTTATATTTATATTTTGGGCAGTTATAACTGTGTCTATATGCATAACTAGTGGTTAATAATTTTTTTTTAATTGGGAAGGAAAGAAGGAGAAATGAATAAGCATTTATTAAGAGTCTACCATGTGGGGGCAGCTAGATGGTGCAGTGAATAAAGCACAGGCCCTGAAGTCAGGAGTACCTGAGTTCAAATCCAGTCTCTTAATAATTGCCTAGCTGTATGACTTTGGGCAAGCCACTTAACCCCATTTGCCTTGCAAAAACCTAAACAAACAAACAAAAGGAAAAGTCTACTATGTAGCAGGCACTTTTAATTTATTGGTCCCTTTCTTCTATTCACTGATTCTAGCATTTTTTTCCAGGTTCAAACCACATGACACTGTTCCATAACTGAATTTGGAGTCTGTCAAACCTGGTTCAAATCCTCCCTCTTCTTTTCCTAGCTGTGTGACCATGAACAAACTAGATAACCTGAGTCTTAGTTCCTTCCTCAGTAAGTTGGAGGTAATAAGATCTATTCGATTTATGTCACTAGTTTGTTATCTAGAAACATCTCTAAAGACTTTGCAAACCTCGAAGCTCCTTATCAGTGTTGGCTATTGTCATCCTCATCTTCTTCATCCTCACCCTCCTTCACTTCTTGTCCCTGCCCTCAGGAGCTGATAAATGAAAACAACAGCTTCTTAATAATGGATGTTTGCCTTCTGGATGGTAAAAGACTAAGAGAGGTGATTACTTGCCACAGCTGTGATCAAAGCCACTTAGGACTCTTGAGCTGAACAATAGCCTTTCATGTCATCCTTTTATCTAAGCATCTTAAAAGGATTTGCAGATATTAACTAATCAATCCCCACTGCCTCTCTCTCAGGAGCTCATATTTAAATGACCATTGCTGGCCTAGCATCTTTCTCATTACATTTATTAGAGGCAAGCAGCCTCTATAGAACAGGCCCTGAATTCTAGCTTAAAAATTTATAAAGCCTGCCCACTAATGAGGCATCTTTCCCTGTTGAAATACGTTTATTAAAATAAAAATATAAATGTAGGACCCAATCTTTTTTTTTTTTAGGTTTTTGCAAGGCAATGGGGTTAAGTGGTTTGCCCAAGACCATACAGCTAGGTCATTATTAAATGCCTGAGACCAGATTTGAGCCCAGGTATTCCTGACTCCAGGGCCCGTGCAGTATCCACTGCGCTACCTAGCCACCCCAAGACCCAATCATTTTAAAAGGAGGAAAGAAAATTTCAGATGAATAAATAGCAGTGATGTGAAAAGAACAAAGGGCTAGGAGGCAAGAATTGTGAATCTCCAGGCTGCTATTTGCAAGATTTGGTACCAGACACAAGTAATTTCTCTCTGGATCCAACTGTCCTCACTGATAAAAGGAGCTTGGACTAGCTACTTTCCAAAGTACCTTTCAGCATTGGTTGCATGGTTTTGTAAAGCTATATAGCTTCCTTACTGTCTTCACATAAGTCATCTCATTTCCTATCTCCAAGCCTTTGCCTAGGCTGTCTCCCATGTTTGAAATATACTCCCTTCATACCTCTCTACCTCTTAGAATCTTTAGATTCCTTCAAAGTTCAACTGAAGCACTGCCCACTAGGCCTTTCCTGATTTTTTTCCCTCTCTAATCACCTTGTATTTAGTTGAATATGTGTGTATGTATGTATGCATGTATGTGTGTGTATATATATATACACACACACACACACACACACACACACACACAAATAATAAAGATATGTAGGGACAACTAGGTGGTGCAGTGGATAGAGCATTGCCCTGGAGTCAGGAGGACCTGTGTTCAAATCCAACCTCAGACACATAATAATTACCTAGCTGTGTGACCTTGGACAAGTCACTTAACCCCTTTGCCTTGGGGGGGAAAGATATGTATAGAAGTGTATTTATACACCCACATACACACATACATTGTTTCATCAGCTAGAATGTAAACTCTTCAAGGGTAAGGATCAATTTTGAAGTTGTTCTTTTTGTCTTTGTAGACCCAGAACCTAGAACCATGTTTGGAAGTAGAAACTCAACCAATTTTTGTTAATTGATTCTGGTTGGTAAAAGAAATCAAGAGACTATGTCAAACACTGGGCTTTGACTTTTCCACTTAGAGATAAGTCTTGTCAAACACTGGGCTTTGAACTTTTCCACTTAGAGATAAACAATTAGAAAACTAATCAATGGTCTCAAAACCCAATTTAGATTCACATTTATCAATATATGCAATCAAACTTTATTAATCAAAGCAAGCAAGCAATCATTCCCCACCACCACCAATAAGCTTCTTTCATATCTGAACAAATGATTTGCTCTGTGGTCAGCTGAAGACCATGAGTGTTCCTCTCAAGTGGACATCTGGAAGGTGTGCATCAATCTACCTGACTGGAGTCTTCTGTGTCTTTTTATAATTCTAACTATGGGTTTTTCAAAGTTGTTTACCACACAATTTTATTGGTAATTTAATACATACTGATAAAAATTGTTTATATTTTTCATTGGTAATCTGCTTTATCATAGGGTCTGCATGTGTTTATCAATTGTTTGAGAATATACACATATTATTTACTAAATCATACTACATAGATCTTATTATTGAAGACAACTTGCAGAAAAAACAACTTTCTCCAAACAGATCAATCCCAAAAATGAAGGCTTAAATCAAAACGGTGTCAGCTATGTTATGGTGACAAATTTATTTCTACAGTCTTAACAAACTGCAGGCAGCTAGGTGTCACAGGAGATCTCTGGATCTAGTCTCAAGAAGTGAACACCATCTTAGGTTTGGAGGCAAAGAGCACCAGAGTTAAAGTGAGAAGACAAAGTTCAGTCTTGGCTCTTACCAACTCTGTGACTTTATCCAAGTTACTTAAGCTTTCTGAGTTTTTCCATCTGTCGGGGATGACAATATTTTTGTTGCCTATCTTATGGTGTTATTGGGAGAAACAAATAAGATACTGAAAGGTCTTTATGAACCTTAAATTGCTATATGTCAGTTATCATTTTAGAGTTTTTTAATTAATTAGAAACATGAGAGGGCATATTTCATTTTAAGATATCCTACAAATATGATTCTAATATTATTTAAAGAAGGAAAGAGGAAGGGGCAGCTAGGTGGATAGATTACCAGCCCTGGAGTCAGGATTCCAAATCCAGCCTCAGACACTAAATAATTAGTGTGACCCTGGGTTTAACCACTTAACCCTGTTGCCTAGAAAAAAACAACCACCGCCCCCGCCCCCCACCGCCCCAAAAGAAGGGAAGATGAAATAAAAGTGTTGCTTCACTGAACTGGAGTCAGGTGATCTGAGTTTGAGTCTTGGTTTTGCATTTGCTTCAGGCAAATCATTTTTCCTGTTGAATCCAGTTTCCCTACCCATAAAATGCTCCTCCCACCTGGTCATTTCACCTCTTCAAGGCAAAGTGTTCTTTAACACCCTATTAGAAAGAATTGAATCATTTTAAGCCTTGGGGTTTAAAATCTATTTGGTTTCCTTCAGGACATTTATTTTCGATGAAAAGTTCTGGATTCAGTCAGGATGACTGAGCCCCCAGTGGGGAAAAATTCCAAGGCAGAGGTGGGGTTCTCTGCCTAACCTTTCATTTACATCTTCTAAGCTAATCCTTAGTTCTTCGTGGTTGAGGCAAATTTTAGTTTGCTGGCAATGTGTATGTAATGAACATTATTTCATAATGTCTGTGGAGAGACAGATATCAAGAGAGAGGAAGTTGTGAAAAGAGCCAATCTTTTCTTGGGACCTTCCTCAGTGTGGATCCTCCTCCTCCTTTCTTCGAGCCAATGCTGCACCTCATAACTTTCATTTTTACTATAACTTAGCTCTCCCTTTGCTCCAACCTCTTCAATCTACAGGCTCAGAATATCTTCTCTGATTCTACAGTAATTTTTTTCTTTTATAAAAAGTCCACAAGGTGAAGCTTTGATTGATCCAGGAGGTCAATACTGATTGTTTGCCTTAGTCAAGGCACTAGAGCCAAATGGGGAGAATTTTATGCTACCCTTTCACCCTTCTATAAAATACTCATATTATTCATAACTGTTGTATAGATCCATTAGATGATGTATATGAAAACTGTAAAGTGTAACTGTAACTGTAAAATGTCCTATACATATGGAGTATTGTGGGGTAGTACTATGCTCAATCACACTTTAAGAAGAATCTGGTGTAGCTGGACAGCATGCCAGAGGAAGGGAACAAGAGGGGATGGCTTCTCACAATCAGGGAGGGTGTTTAGCTTGAAAGGACAATTGGAAGAGGTATGAGGCTAGATTGCTTCAGTTTGCTTTGGTTATCTGAAAGACTGCCATGTGGAGGAGCACTTAGATATGTTCCAATGCCTCCAACAGGGAAGAATGTGGAACAATAGGTGGATGTTACAAAAAGATACATTTAAGCTTGACAGAAAGAAGAAAAACTTTCTGAATGATTCTTATTGGAATGTGAGTTCCTTGAGATCAAGGAGTAGTTTTGTCTTTCTTTGATTCCTCAAACATTTACCACTGTGTCTGACACATAATAAATTCCAGTGGATAATTGTAACTACTAATGGAATGGTTTGAGGTCATTAGTTCCTCCTTGATCAACATCTTCATGGGAGGGTTGGAGGATCCACTTGTTGGGGATAATGCTTGGTCAGGTTGGGCTTTGACCAGACAGTTTCTAAGAAAGTCTCCTTTGAAATCTGAAATTCTGTTGTCTAGATTACATCCAGTAAATTAGCCATTATGTTGGGAAAGATCAATTTTAGAAGATAACTAGCCTACACTATGACAGCAGCCGACTACATAAATCGATAATGTTATGTGATAAAACCACATTTTAAAATAAACATCATAAAGTGGGTGTAGAAAGCAGTGATGACGGGAAAAATCACTGGCTCAGAGCTAGCAAGGGTCCTTAAATGTCATTAATCATTCTAGATAAGAAATGGAAGTTCAAAGGGGAGAAGTCACAGTGACAAAATTAATAAACTACATTTTCTAAGTAGGTCGTGATTTAGAATTGATGCTTCTGAAGAAAATTATTTTTAAATTGCACATCTTCTAAATTAATATATAAAGATGTTGTGAACAGGGTGAGAGCCAGTTTGGCTGGTTTGGACCCAGGCCCTTAAGGTAAATGAAATCTGAGAACTATCATGAGCTAAATGGGTAGATGACCAGAGGAACCATGGAAGAACACGAAATGCTAATGAGTAACCAGGAGAATTTCCATAAGCCACACACTGAGGGAGGTGCTCTAAAGAACTGCAACTATCAGCTCTACCCCGTGCATCCTTCAGCCCATCTATCTAATCATCAACAAGTATCACTAAGTCTTCTCCATGCTGGATCCTGTGTTAGGCACCAGGGAACCAAAGACTAAAATGAAATGGGGCTTGTTCTCAAGGATACTTCATGCTAACAGGGTTGACAAAAGGCACAGAAACAGTTATAAACAAAATAGAGACAAGAGATAACAAAGTAACCATGAGTAGGGCCTGGCACTTGTACCTGAGATCAGGAAAAACTTTATGCATAAAGTGAGACTTGAACTCAGTCTTAAAGGAAACCAGAATACAAGGAGTGAATTGGAAAAGAAGGTGAACTTCAGGCATGAGAAACCACTTTGGTAAATATGGTGGCAAGTGTCTCCTGGTGTCTCTGACACCTAGGGTGGGTGAGGCTTTTTGGCAGCATTATAGCATGCAGGCTAAACTAGTTTTTAAAAAGGTATGAAAGCAATTATTGAGATGTAATTTGCTCATTGGACTAAGGTTTGAGTCTTAAGTAGCTTCCTGATATCCTAAGTATAATAACCAGTGAATTTAGAGATCATGAGGAGGTAGGACTTCTACTCTTAACATCAAAGAAAACCATGGCAAATTCAGAGTCAGGGAAACTGTCCTGTTTAATCAATGTTTGGATCCTTCCTAAATAATATGACTCCAGAAATTCCCTTTTGCTAACTGTTAGAAAGTTTTAGAGGAGGCGGCTAGGTGTCATAGTGGATAGAGCACCAGCCCTGGAGTCAGAAGTATCTGGGTTCAAATCCGGTCTCAGACACTTAATAATTACCTAGCTATGTGGCCGTGGGCAGCCACTTAACCATCTCAAATGTAAACTTTAAAACAGGTCTGAATCAGAGCAACTGAGTGGAGGCTGGACTGGAGAAGGGAGATAGTTGAGGGAAGGAGACCAATTAGACTAAAGTAACAGTCCAGATAAAAGAGGGTTAGAGCCTGACCTAAGATGGTGGCCATATGAGTGGAGAGAAGGTTCTGCATATGAAAGATATCATAAAAGTAGAAATTACATTTGTCAACTTCTTAGGATTAGCTATGGTGGGTGAGTCAAGGAGGACACCAAAGTGATGAACAGAGGTGACTATGGATAACGATATTCTTGACCAGAAAAGAGGTCAATTTTGTGAATAGAATGAGTTTTATTTTAAACATATTTAATGTGAGACATCTTTGAGACATTTAAGTCTGATATGTTCAATAGGTAATTGGTGAACTGCATGGCTACAAGTATTCATTTAGGACTCTTTGACTCATCTGCCATTTTTTTGTGTGTTTTTTCCCTTCTATCAGTGTTGTGGTTATTTGTTTGTTTGAAATATCAGCTGGTTATATTCTCTGGGAAACTTTATGTTGTTTTAGGCACCTCCCTTTTTTTTTCTCCTCAATGAAATCATTTTAACTCATGTGCTAAGCATTTCTTTCTTGAGTCAAATTCCCTGTAGATCATTTGGCACCACCTTCTATGTGGAGCCTTTCCTGATACTGCCAACCACAAGTACACTCTCTCCCTAAATGATCTCATTTTTAATTATTATATTTATTCTAGTTGTAATACATATGTGCATATGTAATGTGGGACATACATAAATAATAATACATATTTACATATGTAGATTTGTATGTACACATATATAAATCTGGAGAAAAATGTTTCTACCAATCATTCTGTATCTGTATATTCATCTATTTATCCATCTATCAAACTATCTATTCAGTCTTTCTATCTTATCTATTTATCTCTATTCATCTATCTTATTGACTCCCCTGTCAGAATATAAATTCTTTGTGTGTAGGGATTATTTCTTTCTTTTTACTGGGCCTAACACAGTGTCTGGCATATAGTTGGCATTTAATAAATACTTGTTAATTAATTGACTAAAAATAAGCTATCCCCAAATCTGGAAATATATCAGATTTAAAATTTAGAATTTTAAGGGACCTTGGATATCATCTAGTATACCCCCTCATTCTTCAAAGGAGGAAACAGATTAAATGACTTGTCCAAAGGCTTATAGCAAGCATGTTCATGTGTCTAAACCAGGGATTATTCCCCTCTCTAGTCACTGCAACTATCTATCACAGTAGAGCTACAGTAGTCTTACTCTGAATTTTTGCAAATCTCCAAAATTCTGATAACTTCTCACCTCATGAGGGGGGGCCTAACCTTCAGACACTGATATTCCTAATTGAGTTTTAAGATTACTAATCCTTTTATGTCAACTGACAGCTTGTTTGCACTTTCTCTCATGTATCCTCCTCCAAAGTCTCTTTCAGATCTGAGATTTGGGGTACATGAATGCATTGTTGGCCAGCTGGGCACTACCTTTCGATGACTGTTGGTATTCATCTACCTTGGCACTTGTCAAAATGGAGATCAGGGGATTTTGTCAACCCATGCCTGAATCAAAGCCTCAAATGGAGACTTCACAGTGACAGCTTCCTTCAAGTCAATAACACTAACTTATTAGGGATGACCCAACTGACAAATACAATCAGCTGCTAGAAGCCATCCCTCACCAGTCACAAAACTGCTTCTGAGCTATCCAGGCTGTGTAACACAGAGAGCTTTTTTAGACTTGTAATAGTCAATTCTGGGCAAGTGTGAGGTAATTAAGTAATGTCCTTGAACGTCTGGCCATATTGATGATCCCAGTATCCTTCAAATGATAACAAGGGATTCAGTCTAGATTGTTCCTTCTAATAGGCTTTGTCTGAATTTTCCTTCTATCTTTCTTCTTGTGGTGTATTGCTGAACTATATATGCACAGGTAAGAGTACCAAGGGAAAATAATGGCATAATTTGTTGGGGGGGGGTTAGGTTTTTGCAAGGCAAATTGGGTTAAGTGGTTTGCTCAAGGCCACACAGCTGCGTAATTATTAAGTGTCTGAGACCAGATTTGAACCCAGATACTCCTGACTCCAGGGCCAGTGCTTTATCTACTGCGCCACCTAGCCACCCCTATAATTTGTTTTTTTTTTAAAAAATCTCTGATGATAATCAAGACTTTGTTACTTTGTGAAAAATTTCAAATTATCATTTTTTTCCTCCATTCCAACTTCTGAAAAGAAAAAGAAAACCTGGGGCAGCAAGGTGGTGCAGTGGATAGAGCACTGACCCTGGAGTCAGGAGGACCTGAGTTCAAATCTCCTCTCAGACACTTAATATTTGCCTAGTTGTGTGACCTTGGGCAAGTCACCTAACCCATTGCCTAAAATAACAAGAAAAAGAATTTTAAAAAAAAGAAAGAAAAAAGAAAGCCCTTGCCAACAAATAAACATTGTCAAGAAAACCAAATTTCTATTCTGATCATGTTCAAAAAATGTATATCACATTTTGCATTAGCAATATTCTTTATCATTAGTCCTGTGGAACCATGATTGATTATTGCATTGTTAACACTTCATTCAAATTGTTCATTTCTACAATGTTGATAACTTGTTTTCCTTGGCTCTTTCTACTTTATTTCACGCTACATCAGTTCATACAAGTCTTCCCAGGTTTATCAGAAACCATCTGTTTCATCCTTTCTTAGAGAACAATAGTATTCTATTACCTTTACATACCATAATTTATTTAGGCATTTTACACAATTGTTGGGTCCTCCCTTAGTTTCCAGTTCTTCACCACTACAAAAATATATTTTTCTTTTCTTTTTTTTTGCAAGTGAACTTTAATTTATTATTACTATTATTATAATAATTTTGTTATAAGATGAGAAACCTCAAGAATAGTGAGAGAGAGAGAGAGAGAGAGAGAGAGAGAGAGAGAGAGAGAGAGAGAGAGAGAGAGAAATGTACTACAGTTTTTGTCCAGATTCCAATGGCTGTCTCTGGGGTGAGTTGCTTTCTTTATCATAAGTCTACCAGAGAAGTTGCCTCAATATTTTTCCCACAGTTGCTATTACTAGCTGTACCTCCACTCTATTCCTCCACACTCTCATTTATTCTATTCTCTTGCTCCTTTCATTCTGGTCCTGTCCAAAAGTGTGTTGCATCTGGGTACCCTCTCCCTCGATCTTCCCTCTCTTCTGTCACCTATTCCTCCCTTCCCTCCCCCCATTCCCCCTTATCCTGTCCCTTTCTTCTCATTTTTCTCTAGAGTAAGATAGATTTCCTCACCCTATTAAGTGTGTATGGTATTTCCTCTGAGTCATTTCTGATGAGAATGAAGGCTCACTCATTCCCTCTTGTCTTCTCCCTTTCCACGCCATTGAAAAAGCTTTTTCTTGATTCTTATGTGAAATTTCTTAGCTTCTTCTTCATCTCCTTTTTCTTCCTCCCAGTACTTTCCTTTATCACCCATTGACTCCATCTTTTTACCATATTATACTATTATATTTTGCTCCTTCTTGTGTCCTGTCTATATATGCTCCTTCAAACTGCTCTTATAAATGAGAAAGTTCATATGAGTTATCAGTATCTTCTTCATATGCAGGAATACAAACAGTTCACTATCATTAAGTTCCTCATAGTTAGTCCTTCTCTTCCACCCCCTCCATGGCTCACCAGAGTCCTGTACTTGAAGATCAAACTTTCTGTTCAGCTCTGGTTGTTTCAATAGGAAAGTTTGAAAGTCCCCTGTTTCACTGAAAGTCCATATTTTCACCTGAAAGAGTATGTTCAGTTTTGCTGGGTAGTTGATTCTCAGTTGTAAACCAACATCTTTTGCCTTCTGGAATATCATATTCCAATCCCTATGAGCCCTTAATGTAGATGCTGCCAGATCCTGTGTAATCCTGACTATGGAGACTTGGTAGTTGAATTGTCTGTTTCTGGTAGCTTTTAGAATTTTCTCTTTGATTTGGGAGTTTTGGAATTTGGCTATAATATTCCTGGAAGTTTTTCTTTCTCTTTCAGGAGGTGACCGGTGAATTCCCTCAATTTCTATTTTACCCTCTGCTTCTAGGATCACAGGGAAATTTCGCTGTATTATTTCTTGAAAAATGAAGTCTAGGCTCTTCTCCTGGTCCTGGCTTTCAGATAGACCAATAATTTTTAAATTATTTTTCTGGATCTGTTTTCAAGGTCAGTTGTTTTTCCAATGAGATATTTCACATTTTCTTCTAATTTTTGGCTTTTTTGGAGAGTTTTATTTCTTTTTGATTTCTTTTTTTTGTTTTTGTTTTTTTAGGTTTTTTGCAAGGCAATGGGGTTAAGTGGCTTGCCCAGCGCCACACAGCTAGGTAATTATTAAGTGTCTGAGGCCAGATTTGAACTCAGGTACTCCTGACTCCAGGGCCAGTGCTTTATCCATTCTGCCACCTAGCTGCCCCTCTTTCTGATTTCTTGCAAAGTCATCAGCTTCCTTCAGTTCCATTCTGCATTCGAAGGAGTTATTTTCTTCAGAGAGCTTTTTTAATCTCCTTTTCCAGATGGCCAATTCTGCTTTTTAAGGCATTCTTCTCATTTGCCTTTTGTTTTGCTTTTTCCATTAGGCCTAAACTGGTTTTTAACATATTTTTTCTTCAGCATTTTTTTGTATTTCTTTCACCAAGCTGTTGATTTGGTTTTCATGATTTTTCTGCTTTGCTCTCATTTTTCCTCCCAATTTTTCCTCCACCTCCCTTAATTGCTTTTCAAAGTCTTTTTTGAGCTCATCCATAGTCTGAGCCCATTTTCTATTTCTTTTGGAGGTTTTAGATATGGAAGCTTCAATTTTGTCATCATCTGAGTATTTTCATTTTCCATGGGACTAAAGTAATTCTCTATAGTCAGATTCTTCTTTTTCTGTTGTTTACTCATTTCCTCAGCCCAAGACTAATTTACAGCACTTCCAAGGTTTTGGGGTTTTTTTTTGGGGGGGGGAACACCCAACTGGGACCTTTATTCCTCTAAGGTCTTATGCTCTCTTGTCTGTGCTTTGATATGTAAATGACCACCCTTGGCCCTGGAGTTGTAAGGAGGAGTCCTGCTTGGCTACTTAGTATGGAAGCCCAAACTGCAACCTGTATCTGAACATGGGCAAACAGCAGAGTCCTACCCTGAGCAGTAGAGAAATTTCTTTTTTTTTTTGCAAGGCAAATGGGGTTAAGTGGCTTTCCCAAGGCCACACAGCCAGGCAAATCACTAAGTGTCTGAGGTCAGACCTGAACTCAGGTACCCCTGACTCCAGGGCCTATGCCCTTATCCACTGTGCCACCTAGCCACCCCCAGTAGAGAAATTTCTGCAGTCTTCCCTGACCCCCTCACCACCTGTGTGTCCCCTGGGGGTGCAGGCAGCTTTCTCCAGATTCTCGCTGCAGGTTCTGTGGCCAGTGCTCCCTCATTTCACACTCATTCTGGTGTAGCAGAATTCTCTCCCCTTCCCTTCCAGGGCTGTGCTGCGACTGGGGATTTTTCCAACTCCTGGTCCTAGTGAAGCACACCTTTCCTGTGGAACTTCTAAGTTATCTTGGACTGGAAAAATGTATCACTCAGTCTTTCTGTTGGTTCTGCCCCTCTAAATTTTGGCTAGAGCCATAATTTGATGGCTTTTGGAGTTTTGGGCAGGGAAGGAGTTGCCAGGAAATGCTGCCTTCACACTGCCATATTGGCTAGGACATTTCTAGCCATGGTGCTTAGGGGACAGTGGCAAAGCAGAAAGTAATTGATTCTATTTAATATCATTTCCACTAATACAACTACATTGGATATTGAACCCTTTAACAATGCTAAGGACTTAGATGGAGACACTCTCATCTGGGACTTTTGTAGCTGGGTCAGCTGAGGAGCCAAGGATTGTATTACATATAAAGAGCAGTTCTCAGGTCCTGTCTCCACAAAGGCACTAATAGCTTCAGGGGCTGGGATAAAGGCAGGACAGGAGGTCTGCTGGGAGGTGGTGCTGCTATTCTCTGGGCTCATGGGCTCAGGGATCTGGGTTGCCTCCAACATGATCTTTTGGATGATGGCAGTCAAAGTGGCAGCAATGGTTTGATTTGTCTGGCACATGTCACCTCCTGTTCCTTCTTCTGGGTCTGTTGCAACTTAAGCTATCTAATTTACCTGACCTTTTAATGAGAGCTGGTCAACTGGTGGGGAGATATCTAGCCCCTTCTCAATATCCACAAGATAATAGCTATGGGAGGATAAACTGAAAGTATAACTAGCAATTTGGAGAGCAATGTCACTCCCAGAGATCTGCTTAGCTGCTTATCAATGATGACAAATGAAAATGATGAATTCATTTTGAACAAAAGTTCCTTCTTCAATGATGAATGTAGGAATCAGGCTTGAAGTATGAGCACTGGTCTGGGGATCTACTCTTAGGTTCAGGGTCCTGTGGCTATATCCAGCAAGGTTGAAGAAGGAAGGGGGTCATGGCTAACCACTTTTTTTTTCTTTCTAAAGCTGTCAGCTAGACTGGGTTAAGTGACTTGCCCAAGGTCACATAGCTAGTAAGTATCAAGTGTGTGAGGCCACATTTCAACTCAGGTTCTCCTGACCCCAGGGCGGTACTCTGTCCACTTCACCACCTAGCTGCCCTTCAGCTAGGCTGTCCACACACACTAGGGGAATGGCTATAAATTCTATAAAGTAATTCTTTGGTGATTTTGTTGGTATGACACTAATTCAAAATGTTGATTTAGGTATAACATTGTCATTTTTTTGTGATATTAGCATGGCCTAATCGTGATAACTCTCCCATTATTTAAGTAAGTCATTATTTCTATAGAAAGCATTTTGTTGTTATATATTTGTATAATTATTTTGTCGTAGTAAAAGTATTCCCATGTATTTTATCATTCTGTGATTGTTTTTAATTAATATTTTATTTGTTTTCTAATTATATAAAATAGTAGTTTCAACCCATTATTTTCTGTAAGGTTTTGAATTTTACAATCTTTCTTCCACCCTCCCTTCCCTCCCCCATCCCCCCACAGAAAGCAGTCTGATAATCTTTACATTGTTTCCATGCTATACATTGATTGAATTTGAATGCGTTGAGAGAGAAATCATATCCTTGAGGAGAAAATAAAATATTAGAGATAGCAAAATTCTATAGTACATAAGACATTTTTTTAATAAAAAAAAATTGAAGGTAATAGACTTTGGTCTTTGTTTAAACTCCACAGTTCTTTCTTTGGATACAGATGGTATTCTCCATTTCAGGTGTTCTAAAATTGTCTCTGATTATTGCATTCATGGAATAAGCAAGTCCAATAAGGTTGATCATCACCCCCATGTTGCCGTTAGGGTGTTCTATGGTTATTTTTAATGGAATTTCCTTTCTTATCAAACAATGCTGGGTCTGATGCAACGAAAATGAAAAGGTTGGTAATTTTGTGAGTTATTTTTAAATCTACTGTCTTACTGAAATTATTACTTCAGTTGATTTTTTTTTCATTCATTGGCTAGATTTCTCTAAATAAATCATCACATCCTGGAAAAGCAATAAGAGGGCAGCTAGGTAGCATGGTGGATATAGCACCTGCCCTGGAGTCAGGAGGACCTGAGTTCAAATCTAGCCTCAGACACTTAATAATTGCCTAGTTTTGTGGCCTTGGGCAAGTCACTTAACCCCTTTGCCTTAAAATAATAAAAAAAATGCTTCATCTTGGTTTTAGATAAGGTTTAATATTAATTGATATTTACCATTTTAAGGAATGGTACATTTATTCCTATGCCTTTTTTTTCCATAAAAGGATATTTTTTTGCCAAAAAGTGTTTTTGCATTTAATCATTATTTATCATGATTCTACCTGATTTTCTTATTGATATTTGATGTTTATTAGAATAGGGACTGAACCCGTGATTTCATCAGAATAAGGAATTCCTATGTGAAGAGACTTCCTTTACAAATGAAGGTACCTTCTCTAATACTTATGGTCTTTAGAACCTAGGACACAGAGTAGTTAAATGATCTGCCAGTATTGTATTTGTCAAAGACAGGATTGGAATTCAGGTCTTCCTGGCTTGGAATCTTGCTCTCTGTCCACTATGACATGCTATTCATGTTAACAAGATTCCTAATAATGCAGCACCTTGTAACTTCAAATAGGTCGTGATCGTCACTTTGTTAGTAATTTATTCAATAGTTTTTCCATTGAAAGCCATTAGAGATAGTAATTATAGTTTTCATTCTCTTTTTTAACCTTGTGCTAGGTATCAGGACATATCTGTCTCCTGGAGTTTATTTGGATCTCTTCTAATTTTCATAAGCAAATTCTTTAATATTAGATTGTTTTTTGAATGTTTTATAGAATTAACTTGTACTCCATCTAGTCTTATTGTTACCTACTCTGGGAGTTCTTTTATTATGCCTTTTCAATTTCTTCTTCTGGAATGTTGTTATTTCAATTTTCAATTTCTGCCTCTGTTAATTTTTTTGTAAATATTCATTCATTTCACTTACCAGTTTTATTAGCACAAAATTGAGCAAAATAGTTTGATAATTCCCTCTATTTGCTCTTCATTTGATGTGAATTTTCCTTTTTTTTTATATACTTGCAATTAGGTTTTTCCTCTCTGTCTTTGATCAGATTAGATAATAATTTACTTAATTTACTAGTCTTTTTAAAAAAACAGTTCCTGGTTTTTATCAATTTAATAGTGAGTTTTTTTGTTTTCAATATTATCATCTTTAATTTTCAGATTTTTAAATTTTTAAGTAGTTTTTTAATTGTTGTCTTTTTTGTCATATACCTAATTAATTAACTTGTTCTTTTTCTCTTTTGTCAATTAAAGTATTTAGAGATATAAAATTTACCTTAACGATTACTTTGACTATATTCCCAAAGTTTTACTGTTATCTCATTATTATAATTTTCTTTAATGAAATTATATGTTTCTAAGATTTTTTTGATCTATTAATTCTTTAGGATTAATTATTTAGTCTCCATTTTATATAAACGCAAAGATCCTTCACTAATTATAATTTTTACTTAGCTGTGACAAGAAAAGGATGTTAAATATTTTTGTTTTCTTACATTTGTTTGCGGAATTTCATGTCAAGTCATATAAAGGTGTTTTGACAGCTGAGGAATATGTAGGTTCCTTTCAGTTATCATTCAGTAATTACTAAAAATCTCTCATAACTTTCCTAAAATTCTAATCTGATTCTTAATTCTTCTTTTTTAATCTGTTTTTTGTGAGATGTATCTATTTTAAAAGGGTATGATGAGGTCCCCAACTATAATGATTTTGCTATTTTTCTCTGTAATTCAACTAACTTTTCTTTCAACTGCCATTCAGAGGACATACACATATATACCATATATAAAATTTAATTGCCTTTAAGCGTAATATAGTTCTCATGTTTATTTTCTTCAACCATGTTTATTTTTATTGTTACTCTGTCTGAGATCATGATTACTACTCCCATATATTCTGCTCCTCCATTTAACTCTGTGTGAATTTACATGGTCCAAATGGGAGACCACTAGCTTCAGATACCCTGGTGGAGGAACATCCTACCTCTGTCAGACCCTGATCAAACCCAGATCCAGGTCAAGCTTCCATCCAGTACTCTTGGCTGGTTACCCACTAGCCCCAACTGACCCACACACAAACCTCCATTCTCCAACTAGCTACTCAGGCAAAGAGGTAGACCCAAGCCAGCCCAGCTCTCTCTGCAAAACTCCTTGGAAATTCTGAGTTCTAATTCATATTCCATCCAAAACTACTTCCATGACTGTTCCTGTTTGTCTCCTCATCTTGCATACTGCATGTATTATGGCTCTCTTTCCCAGAGACAGGGTTATTGTACCAGCCCTTTCAAGGTTCTAAGGAACTTTTGCTGTAGCCCAGAAGTTCTACTACAATGTCTAGTTATTATAATTTTCTATTGTAATGTTCTAAAAACCCTGAGGGAACATTTTCTCTGGTGCCATTTTCTACAGCCAACAGCCATCTCTGTACCCCACTTTGTTTGGGGCCCAGTGATTAGTACCCTGGATCCATTTAACCAGTTATCATCATTTAGATTTTTACAAAAAGTTTTTCATTTCAAAGACAGAGGTAGAACAAACATACAATTCAACTAGCACCTTTCTCCTTTCACGACTTAGTCTCTAGTAAAGTAGGCCTGAAAGAGAGTTGAAACTGTTCAGCTCTTGAAACCCTTCCTCCTTTGACTATTGCCACTTTTCTCTTGCCAAAGCTCATCCCTGCATTATACCCATCCTCCTCTTCCATTCTTCCTCTGGAGCCACTGAATGTACCTGAGGAAATCCCACAACTATGCTGTTGGGTTCATTATAAATTCATATTATCCAATCTCAACTTGGCCCCACAGCAGCAAATGAATCTTTTTATTTTTCCCTAATTGTTTCCCTATCTCACTCCCACAGAAGTTATTCTAAGCTTTCTTCCCATTCTCAAACCTTCCATATTTCTGCCTTCCTTACTGTCAGCTGACAATCTTGTCTCTTTCTTTTCTGAGAAAAATGAGACCATCTGAAATGAACCTTTTTCCTTCCACTTTTCTAATCTTCAAACTCCTTGATGTCATCTTCCACTCTCTCTTCCTTTCCTTTAATGTCTGAAGGGAGATGACCATTCTTTTTTCCAAAGCCAACTGTACACTACATGAGTTCATGCATGTTTAATTAATCCCTTCACATTATCTCCAACAGGTTTCATCCTTAGTTTTCCTCCCCTTGAATCTTCAATGCTTTATCACTTATTATCTTTCCTTCTGTCTTCAAACATGTATAACTCTCCTCCATATTTAAAGGGAAAAAACTTCACTAGACGTCTTTATCCTTTCAAATTTTAAATTTGGGTTCCATTTCCCAGCCAAAATCCTACTTCTTCTCCTCTCACTTTCTCCTCAACATTTACAATCTTACAAATTTTCCAATTTCATCATGCAACTGAAATTGCTCTCTCCAGAGTTTCCAGTGATCTCTTACTTGCCTTTCTGAGTCCTAATTCTTCTCAACCTAACCACTTTGACAATGTTGGGAACCTTCTCCTCTTGGATAATAATTGTTTTAATGATTTTTCTGCCTCCTACCTAAGTGTTCTTTTTCAATCTCTTTTGTTGGCTCATTATTCATGTCATACTTCCTAACTGCTGCTGTTCCTCAAGATTCTGTCCTAAGTCTTCTCTTCTACACAAACTCTCTCAGTAACCTCAACAGATTACATGGGTTTAACTATCATCTTTATACAGATGATTCCCAAATCTATACATCTAATCACTGTCTCTCCCCTAAGCTTCAATTCTATATCATAAATTATTGGACATTTCAAACTGAATAGCTAGGAGACATCTCAAACTCAACATATTTAATTCATTATCTTTTTTTTTAATTTACTAATTTTTTTAGGTTTTTTTTTTTGCAAGGCAAATGGGGTTAAGTGGCTTGCCCAAGGCCACACAGCTAGGTAATTATTAAGTGTCTGAGACTGGATTTGAACCCAGGTACTCCTGACTCCAAGGCCAGTGCTCTATCCACTGTGCCACCTAGCCACCCCAGACCCCAGTCTTTCTAATGTAAACTAACAATTCTCCTTTCACATTTTTGTGGAACCCAAACACCCCTAAATTCCCTTTCTTTAATAATAAGAATTTGGACTCCATACCTTATTAATGATTTCTCTCTTAAATCATGATCCTTGTTATTGATATATCTATTGATTTTTTTCTTCTATCAAAATTTTTACTTCCTCATTATCAGAAACATGAACCTAGCCTATTTTCCATGTGCAGGAGCACATGCCAAGTTTCTGATGTCTTTTACTACTTTCCTATTGTCATCTATCTTTAGACAGCAATGACATTCAATTTACCACAAACTCCTCCTTCTCCAATCAACAGATTGTCTAATACAATGCTATATTGAATAACTAACTCTCTTTTGTTCGCATGGCTTAGCCAGCCAGCAAGTCCAAGGTCCTCCCTGTCTAATTGATATTTGTTTCTACTACAGCTTAGAATCTAATCAGGATATAAAATGGGGTTCTATAGCCCCAACTCCCATCCTGTTTCCAGGTAGAAGTCTAAATAACAACTCCCTGACCAACCCTTGGCAGATGGGTATATGTAGTATGCATCATAATTTTCTTTATCATAATGGATCCTGACAAGGTATCCAGGTACCATCATTATATCTCACATGAGTATCAATCCATCTATCTCTTAAAGTTGTATAGTTCAGAATATATGTACCTTGCTTCTGGACATAAGTTCACGGCCATTCGCTATTCCCCAGGAAAATATCCTGGCCAGGACAGTATAAATAATAGTCACCCTGAACTGACTCAGTCATATGCCACTGGTGTTTCTCTCCTCTGGACCAGAATCCTATGCCACAGTGCCCAATTCACATATATAGCTAGAAACTTCTATACATAAACTTGTTTAGCTACTGGTCATCCTTAACATATAAATTATTTTTTGTTGTTTTTGAAAGGCAATGGGGTTAAATGACTTGCTCAAGTTCATACAACTAGGTAATCATTAAGTGTCTGATGCCAGATTTGACCTCAGGTCCTCCTGACTCCAGGGCTCTATCCACTGTGCCACCTAGCTGCCCCCTAACATCCAAATTATTACTTTCAGAATTCTTTAAAACCATTAAAACAGACGAACAGAACCAGAAAAACATTGTACACCCTAACATGGGGTGAGGATCAACCTTGATGTACTTGTTCATTCAATCAGTGCAATACCAGGGATAATTTTGGGCTATCTGCAATGGAGAATACCATCTGAACAAAGATCAAAGACTATTACGTTCAAATTAGGAAAAAACTTATCTTATTATGTAATTTTACTATCTCATACTTTATTTTTCTTCCTTAAGGATATGATTTCTCTGTCATCATATTCAACTGAGATTAATATTTAACATGGAACCAATGTAAAGACTAACAGAATGCCTTCTAATGGGGGTGGGGGGAAGGAAGCAAGAATGGGGGAAAAATAAATAAATAAAATATTTCCCCAAAAAACCCCATTAGAACATCGTAGGTGACTTTAAATATGAATTCCAACAAAAAAGCAATAAGATCACAAATTACTAGATTTTCCAAAACAATCCTTCCATTATTACATTATGCATGAATCCACAGATCTGTCCCAAAAAGGGTCATAATTTTTGATATTTCCCTTTATTACTCCTTCAAAGCAATCACATGTTAATCCCAGGCTTTAACATTACAGTATTTAAATAGCTTATATATTCACAAGAGATAACCAAATATTGTAAATGTAATCTCTTTGCAGTTACAAAAGAATATCAAATAACTGATAAATACATCTTACTCATCAATAAGTTACCTTATAGTGGGACCACACAATTGCCATTTGTTCAGTCATCCGTCAGAGCCCTTCTCATCAGTTGTACTCGGATTCTCCAAGAATCCAATCTCATACATATGATACATTTAAAACCCCAATGCAATTCTTATTTATACCATGGTTAATTCAATAGCAAAAGACTAAATTGTTAGATGAATCCTCAGTTCATCTAGTTTGCAATCAACTATACAATTAAACTTTACAGCAGTTCAGTTTGATAAAAGCTTCAGACTACCTTGTACAGAGAATACTTCACTCACATTTCAAAAACTCCATCCAAAATAAAAAAAAAATTATCATTATTAGGCTTAACATTAAATCGAATTAGAACTCTTTCCCAAAAGAAATAAGTAAATATCCCTGATAACATAGTTATGTATTTTTCTTCTCAGTAACATTTCCTTTAACTCAAAGGTATTACAATAGAGTTTAAAATCCCAAACCAATTTAGTAATCTAGATTATTTAATTTCTCTCATTCTGTACAAATTGTCAGAATGTAACAGTACTAATAACCCTCTTTCAAAATCCTCAGGGGGCAACTAGGTGATGCAGTGGATAGAGCACCAGTCCTGGAATCAGGAGGATCTGAGTTCAAATTTGACCTCAGACACTTAGTGGTTGCCTACCTGTGTGATCTTGGGCAAGTCACTTAACCCATTACCTTAAAAAAAAATCCTCAGAGTGACTCCCAGAACTCCAGTTCAGAAACCTTAAAAACAGAATGAGAGTCAGGAGTGCAGCACTTTTAGACCCTATGGTCAGAGCAGAGACATTCATTAAACATGATTTCCTTTCAATAAATGTGTCTCCAATCCCTGATTTTATATTTTCTTCCTTTCCCAGTAACCTATCCCACCTGTGGCAGGGTCTTTCCCCTTAAGACTTTGAAGTCTCCCGCTGAACACCCCCCCCCCCCCCCCCCCCCCCCCCCCCCCCCCCCCGCCCCCATGGACAGGGCACTCCTCAACTGAACTCAATTTAGAATTTAAGTCTTAACAAGATGGTGGATAGGATCAAGGCCACCATGTGTCCAATCCACCACCCCCTTCCCCCAACCCAGGGAGAAAACATGGGGTCTTTCCCAGACAGTCATAAGGATAAGACATATTCCCTCCTAAAACTTCTCAATCTTCCCCTTAAAAGTTCTTTCTGTCCTAAACTCTTCCCAAACCACAGCTTCCTCTTTAAGAGTCCCCCTCCTAGGAGAGCTAGATGGCAAAGTAGATAGAGCATTTTCCTAGAGTCAGGAGGACTTGAGTTCAAATCCAGTCTCAGACACTTAATAATGACCTAGCTGTGTGACCTTGGGCAAGTCACCCTTAACCCCATTGCCTAAAATAAAATTTAAAAACCACAAAAAAACAAGAGTCCCCGTCCCCTTTCTCTTTTTAACTCTCCACACCAACACAGCTATGGCTGGCTCAGTGAGGGAAGGGCTGAGCTCCACAAGGGGGATGATGCAGACTTACTTCCTACTCCCCTACCTTCCAAAAGTCCTGGGCCCAACTCCCAGCTCCCGCAGTTTAAAACTTAGACTGAGTTCCTAGACCCAAAAATATCTACCCCAGACCACTTACACAAGACAGGACATATACAAAATACACATCCGTGTGGGAACATTCAAACTCATTCATATATCAGATTGGATCCAATTGTCTTCCTTCCTTCTGGGTTCCTTGGCTTCCAGCTCCCCCCATGTCTGCCAGCAACCTTCCACTTGTTGGGCTTTAAGATTTTGGGGAAATTCCTGCAGAGGGAACCCAAATCCCCCCTCCCTCCCTTCAGGGCACCCTATTATCCTATGGCCTCTTCTTCAGGATAGATCTCCCACCTGGAGGACTTCTCAGCCAGCCAGGGCAGTTCTGGCCCCACCACCCTGGATTTCACCCTTTATTATGGTATTTACCCCCCAGACATTTTAATCATTCTCAGCTCCAAACCCCAGGCCAATCTTCCCAGGAATCACTGAGATATTTCCCCCTACAGAGAACAAGAAGAAAGTGGGCTTGAAATCAAACCTTTTGCATGCTATTTTCTTGTGTTATTCTGGGAAAACACTGAGAAAAGAGATTTTACATTATAATATCCCAAGAGTTCCCAAATTATTATAAATGGCTCATTAATACTTAGTCCAGGGTGATTAAAATGTGTTTTTTTAAATTAAGACATCTTAATAAAAAGGCACACCTCTTTCAAGGTGGAAGAGGGGCCTCTCATTTATATTATTGCAACAGTGTCTTAGTCTTCCTGCTTCAAGCCACTCACTGCTTCCAGTTCATCCTACATACTTCTTTTTTTTTAGGTTTTTTTTTTTTTGCAAGGTAAATGGGGTTATGTGGCTTGCCCAAGGTCACACAGCTAGGTAATTATTAAGTGTCTGAGACCGGATTTGAACCCAGGTACTCCTGACTCCAGGGTCCCTACTACATACTTCTTGAAAGTAATTTTCCTTAAATAAAAATCCAGCCACATGATTTTCTTACTCTATAAACTCCAGTTGTTTTTCTATTGCTTCTAGGATCAAATATAAAAACTACATAAACTGGTTCAATCTATATTTCCAATTTATGTTACTCTGCCTTTCGTCCTATACAATGCCCTCTTTTAGCCCATAATATTTCTTCATTGTGATCAGTGTTTTCCTTAGTTTCCTCATATTTTCAGCTCCAATTCATGGACTGGGATTTTCTGGCCAATTCCCCTACATAATCTTGGAGGGGATTAGGTAGTCCCTGTTTGATTTTATTTCCATTGTCACATGAATGCTATTGCCACCACTGATCTGGACTGGTATTAGCCACAACCCTCTGCCTCAATCTCTGGTTTCTAGTTCAATCTCCTTGCTGTCCACAGTGAATTCTGACCTTGAGCAGATTATGTCTTCTCTTCTTAATTGGGAGTGGGTCCTCTGCTGTGACCCTGACAAGTTCTAATTAAATCTTGGAGATCATGCTGGTCTCTGGCTTCCTTCACAGCCTCCCAATACTCATGCTGAGATACTAAGTTGACTCTGTCTTCAGTCCTAGCACTGAGGAATGCATGACCAGACCCTCTTAATGTCCAACCTTCATTTTTGAAGACCAATGACATCATAAAGTGATGTCTTGACTTGCCTGTGAATTGGATTTAAATGAGGCAGAATCCCACAAAGTCATCAACCTCCTTCTCCCAGAGACATCAAAGTCCAAAGGCAAGACAAAAGTCAAGTCACTGGTAATGGCCTGGGATGCAGTAGATGACCTTAGTGTCTTCAATGTCTAATTAAATTCCAAGCATTCTACAGTATCTGCTTCAGCCATAGCTGTTGGAATAAATTGTTCTGATAAGCCCTTTCTGCAGGAGAAGTAATTGGGGTTGACATTCCCCTAACTCAATAATGGGTTTGAAGCCTATCAGTTGCCCTCAATCTAGTTTAGTCCATCTGCCATGACAATTTACCAGGATGTGGCTATTACATATTCTATAACTTCTTGGAGCCATGGGTGAGGCAACAGAATATATGATGGTAAGACCTTTCTCCCTGAACTGTGACTTATGTGGGTTTGTTTTATCCTCTGGTTTTATCCTTGATTCTTTAGTAGCAGGGTAGAGCCAATAAGCATTTATTAAGTACCTATGTCAAAGAAAAACAAACTCCAGCACTCACAAAGACACTTGATGAACTCATCAAATCTGAAATAATTTATAAAAGTTTACAGTTGTGCAAGAAGAGACAGGTTTATACAGTATATAGCCTGCCAGAGACTACAAGATACTACTGGTACTAGTATTATATTTACATAAGCATCAGAGTAGTATTAAACAATCCCCAGAACAGTCATCCAGATGTTTCCTTAATGACAGAACACTTTATTTGAGAGTAGAGGTGATGTGTGTTATTAGTTCATGACATTAGTTCACATCATTAGGTTTGTTTAGAACAATCTAAGTTTTGGAAAAGCAATACATTTGGCTTGACCTTGAATTTAATTACCTATGTCAGATTTTGCCAGGAACCCTGGACAGAGTGTTCCCAGCCATTCTTGTCATATAGCGAATTCTTCCCCAAGTTATTATATCAAATGGAACACTTAACTATTAAGTTCTTTCAGATTCTTTCTGCTCTAGTGTTTTCCCTTTTTTCAACTTGTCTATTTTTGACTAGTATAAAATCATTTTTATGATTACTTATTTATTATATTGTTATAGAAGTGCTATTAATACTTTTTTCATTATTTCCCTTGAGATTACAAATTTTACTCCCCAAAAGAGTTAAGTAACCATTGATGTAGGAATTATTCCCATATCAATAAGTCTTTTCCATCCTGTCCATTAAAATGTCATCAATTTCATTCTTTGTGATGCTATTTTGATGTTCACCAAGAATACTACCTATCAATCCTTTTTTATTTTTTTTAAAAAAAGTGTTTATTATATAGAGGTATAGATACTTCATTTTCCCCAAGTGGAAAAGAAAAAAGTAAACCTTTGTAAAAAAAACTATACCCAGTTAAACAAAATAAATTCCTACTGTCCATATCATTAAAATGTATGATTCATTCTTCAGCTTGATTTTTATTATCTGTCAGGAGATAGGTAGAAAGCTCCATTATTGATTCTCTGAAATCGTGATTGATCATTGCATTGATCATGAATTCTATTAGCTTTCAAAGTTGTATGCTTTGACAGATTGCTGTCATATAAAATTGTTCCCCTGATTTCTCTCATTTTGTTATGCATTAGTTAAGACAGATCTTATGAAATTCTTCATAGTATTTCTCTATTGCTTCAACCTCAGTAAGCCAGTATTGGTTAGAAAACTGAAATTATTTGAAGGATGGCATTTTTTGCAAATAGTTATCATTTATACTTGAATGTATAACCAAATGTCCCACTAAATAATGTTTCTTATAGCCTTTGAGCTTATGATAAAACTGATCCACCAACTTCTATCAAAGAATACCTAAGCTATACTTCAATTTAGTTGAAAACTCCTTCAGGGGAGGGGCAGTGTATGCAGCCAAAATGGCAGCATGAGGGCAGGAATTCCCAGAACTCTTCCCCCAAAAGCTCCACAAGCCATAAAATTATGACTCTAGCCAAATTTTAGAGTGTTAGAACCCACAGAAAACTTGAGTGAAACAATTTCCCAGTCCAAAACAGCTTGATAGATACATAGAAACGATCTGCTCCACTGGGATGGGGGTTGGGAAGAGCCACAGTGCAAGCCAGGCTACAGTTGCACCACCAGAACAAACCATCTCCAACCTTCCAGGAACAGCCCATGGGGCACCTGGGTCCTTGGGGATGCCTAGGTCTATGACAGCAGGAGTGGTTTACAATCCCCTAGGCTGGGGATCACCAGGGACAGCTTGGAGGTTCAGTGGAGAACTTTGCAACACCAGAGTGAGCTCAGAACCCAGGCCAACACTGGCCTTAGGGCAGTCCCACTGCAGGAACTTGCTGTGCCATCTAGCAGCTACTTCCAGAGTGCTCAGCCCAGAAAATAAGGAGGTAGGGAGAGACTACAGAGGTCTCTCTGCTAACCCTGAGACAGGATTCTTCTTCTTTGCCTATATTCAGATCCAGGGTCTAGTCTGGGCCCCCATTCTACCATAGAGGAGCAGGGATCCTCCTCACAACTCCAGGGAAGAAGGGAGTGCCTGTGGTCATCCACAGACCAGAGCATAGGCCAGTAGAGCAATCAGAGCCTCTCATGAGACCTTAAAGGAATTGGGGTCCCAAGGAGGGTGTCCCAAAAAACTCCAAAAGCTTTGGAAGTGCAGTAAATCAGTCATAAACTGAGGAAATGAGCAAACTATAGAAAAAGAAGAACCTGACCATAGAAAATTAGTTTGCTCTCATGGAAGATCAAAATATACACTCAGAAGATGAAGTCAAAACTTCTATATCCAAAGCCTCCAAAAGAAATAGGAATTGATCTCAGGCTACAGAAGAGCTCAAAAAAGACTTTGAAAATCAAGTAAGGGAGGTAGAGGAAAAATTGGGCAGAGAAATGAGAGAGATGCAGGAAAATCATGAAAATCAAGTCAACAGCTTGGTGAAGGAGATAAAAAATGATGGAAAAAAATAAAATCTTAAAAATCAGTTTATTTCAACTGGAAAAAGCAACCCAAAAGATCAATGAGGAGAAGAATGCCTTAAAAAAGCAGAATTGGTCAGTTGGAAAAGGAGATAAAAAATCTCTCTGAAGAAAATAACTCCTTCAACTACAGAATGGAGCTAAAAGGAAGCTGATGACTTTGCAAGAAATCAAGAAACAATAAAAACAAAAACAAAAAATGAAAAGCTAGAAGAAAATATGAATTATTTCATTGGAAAAACAACAGATTTAGAAAAAACAGATCTAGAAGAGATAATTTAAAAATTAATGGGCTACCTGAATGTCATGAACAGGAAAAGAGCCTAAACTTCATTTTTCAAGAAATAATCCAGCGAAATTATCCTTAGATCCTAGAAGCAGAGGGTAAAATAGAAACTGAGGGAATCCACCAATCACCTCCTGAAAGAGATCCCTCCAAAAAAAACTCCGAGTAATATTATAGCCAAATTCCAATACTCCCAAGTCAAAAAGAAAATACTTCAAGCTGCCAGAATCAATTCAACTACAGTGACTCTACAGTCAGAATTACACAGGATTTCACAGCATCTACATTAAGGGCTCATAGGGCTTAGAATATAATATTCTGGAAGGCAAAAGAGCTTGGAATTCAACTGAGAATCAACTACCCAGCAAAACTGAACATCCTCTTATTCAATGAAATAGGGGACTTTCAAACTTTCCTTCTGAAATGACCAGAGCTGAACAGAAAGTTTGTTCTCCTAGTACAGGACTCCCCAGGTGAAATAAGGGGACTAATTATGGCAAATTTAATGATATTGAAGTGCATATATTCCTGAATGGGAAGAAGATATTTATAACTCATATGAACCTTCTCATTTATAAGAGCAGTTAGAAAGAGCATACACAGACAAAACCCAGGATGGAGTTGAATATGTGTAATATAGTATAAAATGTAGTATAAAATATAGTATATAGTATAAAAATAGAATCAGTGGGTGATAAAGAAAAATACTGGGAGGAAGGAAAAGGAGAGGAAGAATGAGCTAATATATTTCTTTTTTTATTTAATATTTATTTATTCTCATTTTGTACAAATAATGTTTTTTATACATTAATAAAATATTCTTGTTTAAGAGTAAACAAAATACTCCCTCCCTCAAAAAAATATAGACTCGCTTGAGCGATAAAGTAAAGGTGAGAGAACAAAATTAAAATTAAAAAAATAGTAATAATTGTAGGTATGGCCAGGTGATGCAGTGGATGGAGCACCAGCCCTGGAGTCAGGAGCACTCGAGCCCAAATCTGGCCCCATACACCCAACAATCACCCAGATGTGTGACATGCAAGCCACCCCAACCCCACTGCCCTGCAAAAAAAAAAAAGGAAAAAAAAGACCCAAAATAAAATCAAATAGTAATAGTAGGGGCAGCCTGGTGGTGGACAGAGCACTGGCCCTTGAGCCAAGAGCACCCGGTTCAAATCTGGCATCAGATACCCAATGATCACCCTGCTATGCAGCCCCAGGCAGGTCATCCAGCCCCATTTGTCCTGCACCCCCCCAAAAAATAATAATAGTAAAAAATGTACTTCAGTGTGTGTTCCAACATCACCAACTCTGTCACGGGTGGTTCACATTCTTTATGATAAGTCCATCACCAAAGTTACTTCCATATTTTTCCACTGTTGCTATTGCTGATCGCAACTCCCTCCTTTCATATTTCTCACTACCATGTACTATATTTTCTCTCTCCTTTCACTCTGACTCTGCTATAAGGTAGCTGAGTGGCCCAGCAGACAGATCCCTGGCCCTGGGGCCAAGAGGCCCCAAGCCCCCATACCACCCCTTAGGCCCAGCATCCACCTGGCCCTATGTTCCTGGACAGGCCATCCAATCTCAGCCCCTTGCAAGAAGTTAAAAAAGAAAATATGTTATATCTGACCACTCTCCCCACAATGATCCATCCTCTCCTCCATCATTCACATCCCCACCCCTTCCCCCGTCCCCCCCTTCTTACTCCAAATGTCTATACCCCATTGAGTATATATGCTGTTTTCTCTCCTAGCCACCTCTGATGAGAGCGAAGATTCCCCTCATTCCCCCTTTCCTTCCCCCCCTTCCATATCATTGCAATAGCTCATTGTAATAAAGAAAAATTTTATTATATGAAATATCTTGGCCTATTCTCCCTCTCCTTTTTCTTTCTCCCATTACATTTCCCTTTTTTCTATTGACTCTATTTTTACACCATATTTTATCTTCAAATTCAGCTTTCTCCTGTGCTTCATCTATAAAAGCTCCTTCTACCTGCTCTGTTAATTGAGAAGGTTCATATGAGTATTATCAGTGTCATTTTTCTATACAGGAATACATGTAGTTCATCATCAAGTCCCTCATATTTTCCCCTTCACCTCCACTCTCTATGCTTCACCTGAGTCATGTATCTGAAGATCAAACCTTCTGTTCAGCTCTGGCCATTCCAACAGGAACATTTGAAATTCCCCTGGTTCATTGAAAGTCCATCTTTTCCCCTGGAAGAGGACATTCAGTTTTGCTGGGTAGTTAATTCTTGGTTGCATTCTAAGCTCTTTTGCCTTCCGGTATATTATATTCCAAGCCCTACGAGCTTTTAATGTAATTGCTGCTAAGTCCTGTGAGATCTTGATTGCAGCTCCATTGTATTTGAATTGTGTCCTTCTGGCTGCTTGTAATATTTTTTCTTTGACTTGGGAGTTCTGGTTTGGCTATAATATTCCTAGGGGTTGGTTCTTTGGGATCTCTTTCTTGGGGGGGATCCATGGATTCTTTCCATTTCTATTTTGCCCTCTGCTTCTAGAACATCAGGGAAATTTTCCTGTAGTAATTCTTTGAAAATGATGTCAAGGCTCTTTTCCTGATCATGACTTTCAGGTATTCCAATAATTTTTAAATTATCTTTCCTAAGTCTATTTTCCATATCAGTTGTTTTTTCAATGAGATGTTTCACATTTTCTTCTAACTTTTCATTTTTTTGGTTTTGAAGTATTGAGTCCTGGTTTCTCGTAAATTCATCAATCTCCCTGAGTTCTATTCTTTGTCTGAAGGATTTGTTCTCATCAGAGAGTTTTCTTATCTCTTTTTCCATCTGGCCAATTTTGCTTTTTAAATCATTGTTCTCCTCAATAACTTTTTAAACTGTTTTATCCATTTGACCTAAGCTGGTTTTTAGCATGCTATTTTCTTCAGCATTTTTTTGGATTTCCTTGACTAGGCTGCTGACTTCATTTTCATGTTTTTCCTGCATCTCTCTCATTTCTTTTCCCAGTTTTTCTTCTATCTCCCTCATTTGATTTTCAAAGTCTTTTTTGAGCTCTGTCATAGCCTGAGCCCAATTTCTGTTTTTCTTAAGAGTCTTTAGATGCAGGAGCTTGTGCTTCCTCATCTTCAGACTGAGTATTTTGATCCTTCTTGGGCTCATTTGCAAAATATTTCTCAATGGTGTTACTCTTGTTTCTCTGCTTGCTCATTTTCCCAGCCTAAGCCTGTTTTTGTGGTGCTTCCTGAGCTTTTGGGACACTCCCACAAGGGTCTCAGTGTGTGAGGCTCTGTCCTCCCTACTGGTCTGTGAATGACCATATGCACCCCCCTCTGCCACAGGGCTGAGGTAGGGGAGGGCCTTGCTGTTCTATTGGGGGGGCCTAGACTGCGATCAGAATCTGAATGTGGTCAGAACCCTAGCGTCCTGTCCCAGGGACAGAGGACAGAGCTCAGCAGTCTCTCTCTACTCCCTCCCTAGGCTCAACAGGCTCATGCCCTGGGGGCTCCTGGTTCCCAGCTTCTGCTTCCTGTTCCTGGTTCTGGGGTGCAAGGAACCATGCTGTTCACTTTCTGCCCTGAGGGCTGGGCTTCACATGCTCACTCTGGCAGAGGTCCTCCGCTGTTCCCCCCAAGTTGTGCCCAATGCTCCCCAGGACGTAGGTCAGGAAACTACCCCGCTGCTGTGAGCCAAGGCTCCCAGCACCCTGGGGATGCCTCCGGGATGCTGAAGTTCTTTTGTTCTGGCAGGTCACCCCTCTGGCAGGCAGCCTCTCCGACCCCGGGGAGCAGAGCCTTTCTGCTCTTTTCCAGGTTACCTTGAGTAGGAGAACTGCTTCACTGGGTCCTTCTGTGGGTTCTGTCTCTCGAAAATTTAGAGTCCTTAGTTTATAAGTTCTATGAGAGAGTGCCTAAGAGATGATCCTTTCTTGTCGCCATCTTGGCTCCATCCCCTAATATATTTCATATAAAAGAGTCAAGAAAAAGCTTTTGTAATGGATTAGAAGGGAGGAAGGTGAGAGGGAATGAGGGAGCTTTCATTCTCATCAGAAATGGCTCAGAGAGGAAATAGCACACACACTCAATGGGGCATCGAAATCAATCTTACCCAAGAGGAAAAATGAGAGGAAAGGGATGGGATAAGGGGAGCGGGGGGGGGGGGGGGTAGGTGATAGAAGAGAGGGAAGATTGTGGGAGAAGGTAATCAGAATAAACACACTTCTGAGGAGGAACAGGGCGAAAGAAGATAATAGAATAAATGGGAATGGGGAGAAACAGAATAGAGGGTAATACAGTTGACAACAGCAACAGTGGGAAAAGATATTGAAGCAACTTCTCTGAAGAATGCAACCTATCCCAGAGATAAAGCAGATGGTATCTGAACACAGACTGAAGCACACATATTTTTTCCCCTCTCACTTCATTTCTCTTGAAGTTTCTCTATTTTTTTAGAGGGGGCAGATTTTTTACTTTCACAAGATTATTGTAATACTGTAAAAATAAATAAATAAAAGAACATAGCTCTAGAAAAACACTAAAAATTGAAAACAAAAAGCTATACTGATGAAGGAGATACATATGTGTATATTTATATATTTACATAATTTATTATATTTATAATTATATTTTTGTAATTACATAATTATATACATGTATTTATATAATTATAAAGACAAGAAAAGAGAGGTCAAGAGAACTTAGAGATCAAAGCTAAGATGGGAATATGTGAGGGGGAGAGAGGTTGGAGCAGTAATCATAGTAGTCAAATATAATGCTTTCAGTGACAAACTTTGATAGGACAGGTAAAAGACTTTCAAACACAAAGGGAAAGACTTTCAAATTACCCAAAATTATTTCACTAAAATGACACTACTCTACCTCAACTTTAGGCTGCAGACCATACCATTTCTGGAGACCCTAAAATTACATCCCAATTGCCTGAATTTCAAGAAAATATTCTCTGGAATTCCACAAGCACAGATTTTTATTTTCTATACCACTGGGGCTTCTAGTCCTGCTTAGGATAGTTCCTTTCTACTATTCACTCCTTATTTTCTTTGCTGCTTATGCCTCTTCTGCTAGGTAATTAAGTCTTACTCACCAGAAGTGAGTATTTCTGAATTCTTCATTGTGACCATGTTCTAGAAGACTGAGGACTCTGGCTAGCTACTATGAGCTCCATCTTGGTAATTCCTTACATCAAACTTTTACTTCAGAGATACCTAATCCTCTTTGTTATGGACCCTTTTGGCAATGTGGTGATATTTATAGATCCCTTCTCAGAATAATGTTTTTTTAATACATAAAAACAAAATGCATAGTTACAAATAAAAAAAAAATTCCTTCTTCCTTCTGATTTTGTCCATAGTAATATCAAGTTTGTTATAAATCAAATCCTTCAGCAATTTGTACATTTAGACATTGTCAAAGATCTCACATCTAAGTTTCTTGATGATCTAAAACCTTGGTTGCGTGCTTGTTTATTTGATCACTTGTGCCTTTTCCACCACTCTACCACCAACATTACTGAAGCTGAAGGGGTCACAGAAGATTTAGTACCTATTTTATTTTTCTTTGTTTCCTGATTGTCATGACCATTGTTTACTTTAGAGTAAAGAACAAAAGAAATAATCTTGTTCAACACCTCTCAGATAATAAACATCAAGGAAGGCAAAAAATAGGGCTAAGTACATTTGCCAAATATATATGATGATATGATAGAGGAGGTAAGGTCATTCAAATGTTATTGCTGTTTGCTGATGATACTTTAGGATCTCCTGGAAGATGATGCTTGTCCTTTATTCTCAAAGAGACCATGAAGTCAGAGAGGTGATGTCATGACATGCATGTGAATTAGATTTGAATGGGAGAGGGGAGTGTTTGCCATGCCTCATTACAAGCCTCATTTTCTCCTCCAGAGCCATCTAGGTCTAGTGACCAGGATAGGAATCAGAACTAGATATGATCCTGGATACGAAGCAATTGTACAAGGTCATAAAGCTAGTAAGTGTCTGAAGCCACATTTGAACTCAGGTCCTCCTGAGTCAGGGCTGGCTCTCTACCCACTGTGTTATCTGAAAATATCTATAATCACTCAAAAGGAATTGGTCGATCCAATCACACAGACCTAGTGGATGAAGAATATTTGTTGCTCAGACTTTAATATGCATTTAAATATGCACATTTTAGAGCATGTCCATCAGTATATGTATGTATGTATATGTAAATATATATATATATATATAATATATGTATAGTACAAATGGATTTAGAGTTGAACTAAGAACTGAAAAGGAGTTGGGTTGCTTTTAGAAAATTGCAATTTTTCTTTAATGATTCTAAGTTCTCCATGAAAATAAAGAACCATTTTTAATACCGTTATTTTACCTATGCTTTAGCTGGCAGTAAGATGTAGAAGGTCATTTCTTCCCCAAATTAAAATTATTATCAACCACACAGAGGACAATGGAGAAATATATATTGAATGGGAATAGGTTACAACATTGAATAAATGAGTAGTTCCAAAGAAAGACAGGCATAAAGAATGTTATCAAGGAATTGCATGACAAGAAAGCAAGCTAAACTATTCACAAGGCAAGAGTAGACACATGATGATAGATAGTCAAAGCCAACAGGATGTTTTGTTAGGAGAAAGAAAGGAAGATCTCCAGCAAATGAAGTGGATTACTTTAATGCATTTATGAGAGGTCATGGACAAGAGACAAACAGGACCAGCAGGCATGAAGAGGTTGCAGTCTGTGTCACTAGTAGGAACTCCTATGTCCATGATATTAAACTTTTATGTGAGCATGTGTTTGGAAATACCATTTTCCTTCTAAAGATTACTTTAGCCACAACCCAGAAATGTTGGCATATTGTCTCATTGTCATTCTCTTTCAGCTCAACTCTGGCCTCAGACACTTATGACCCTGGCTAAGTCACTTAATCCTGTTGACCTATTTCTTTCTCTGTAAAAATAAGTTGAAAAAGGAAATGGCAAAACTCTCCAGTATCTTTGCCAAGAAAACTTCAAATGGGATCATGAAAAGTTAGATACAACTAAAACAACTAAACCACAAAAATATTATTTTGATATAAATCAATTCCCACAGTCTCACCTCCAAATTAAAAAAAACCCTCAGTTCTCTAAATTTAAGTTGTTTTTCTTTTCATTATGGATTTTTTTCTCCCTTTCCACACAGTGATTGTTACAAAAGTTCACTTCTTTAGTATTCCACACTACCTCTTTCCCAAAAATTTTTAGCAGAGGACTTCATCTTATATATTATTGAGAAAATAAGGACTATAAATTCCCCTTCTCCCCTACTCTATATATTGACCTACATATTGACACCACCTTCCATTATGGGGCTTTAATCCAGCATCTCATCCCCTCTACTCTATCATAGATTCCATCTTCTCCCATTTGTACCAGCATATTACCCCCCTAATCATTATCCCTCTACTCTTCAATCTCTTCCTATCTACTGGTTTTTCCAGTTTTCCCCGTTTTTTTTTTCAGAAGATAAAACATTATACAGTTTTGTTGACAAATTGATGGGTACACATATTGAAGAAGCTGAAACACACACACACACGCATACACACACACACACACACACACACACACACACACACACACACACACACACACATTCTTCCACCTCTCCCTAAGCAACCTTAAGTTGAATAATGAAAGAAGTAATGGAGAAATA